>NC_059276.1:592805-712805 GCF_017591435.1 Portunus trituberculatus
TATGGATATTAAATACCAAGGTGACAAGGCGATGGGATAATGACAATGAGTGTCTCATGTGAGAAGTACAGAAGGTGAGCGATGAGCGACGCTGAGAGACAGGCAGCGCAGTTATAAAAAAATGTCTTTTCTTATGGATGGCTTAAAGGAGGAACGCTTGGTTTGCTTGACTGTGGCACTCCGTAGGACGGAGTGAAAGATGACGCGTGTGTGGCTTCGTCAGGAAGACAGACAACTTTTCTGAGAGAGATGAGGAGTGCCAGTAAAGTGCATTCAGAGTCTGGGGAACCTAAAGTTGAAATACAATCCTTTGTGATAGGAGGATAAGACATGTCATATTCATCAGTTGCAAATAATAATTAAGTGGATGACGAGGAAAATCATCCAAGACTTGAACTTTTTTTGAGTTAGGCAAAACTTCATCTACTTTGAACTTGGCAAGTAGAGATGAGACATTTTTTAGCTCTATTTTGCAGAAACGATCTGGATCAACTGTGGTGAGAAAAGATTCAAGCTGTACATTTTGATATTGAGATATCTGTGACAAACAGAGAGTATTATTGCCTGGAGCAGCGTTTTTAACCGAAGCATTTACTACCACTAAATCACATTAGCACAGCAAAAGTGGTTCAGCTAACGAAATGCATTTACCAAGAGTTTCACAATAGTTAGATTGAGGCTGTGAAACAGGCAAGTCATGTGAAACATTATCGTGTGTGGAAAATGTCTGATGACTGGGAAAAGGTAGAATTTCATCATACATAACCACACCAGTAAAGAGGGAGAGAGAGCAGGAATGGAAATTGCTCCTTGAAAAATTTGATTGAGAGTAAGGAGAAAGATTGATGTCATTGGTACACAGAGTTTAAAACCCCATGACGAATGTGTGTGTGTGTGTGTGTGTGTGTGTGTGTGTGTGTGTGTGTGTGTGTGTTTCACGGTTTGATCTGCTGCAGTTTCTGACGAGACAGCCAGACGTTACCCTACGGAACGAGCTCAGAGCTCATTATTTCCGATCTTCAGATAGGCCTGAGACCAGGCACACACCACACACCGAGAAAACAAGGTCACAACTTCTTGATTTATATCCCGTACCTACTCACTGCTAGGTGAACAGGGGCTACACGTGAAAGGAGACACACACCCAAATATCTCCGCCCGGCCGGGGAAACGAACCCCGGTCCTCTGGCTTGTGAAACCAGCGCTCTAACCACTGAGCTACCGGGTCTGTGTGTGTGTGTGTGTGTGTGTGTGTGTTTTATTATACTGTTACCTATAGCACTTCAAGATTTTACTTAAAAAGTATGGGAAGCGCTGTTCAGTTTGCACCCATTAGCAGTGCAGGCACTTTTATTTATAGTGGTGGCCATAATCCGCCCAATCCGACACCTTAGTGTGTCTTTGGTGCAAGGTATTTACAATTCCACCAAGAACTTGGGTATCATGATGACATGTAGATAATTTCAACTAAACCACTCAGGAAATGACTGTGTTTCAAGGCAGCACGTCGTTGGATTTCAACCTACACATGGACTCCTGGCCGATCCCATGTTTACCTCCTTATGAACTACGCCACCGCGTTCCTAAACTGTGTGTGCGTGTGTGTGTGTGTGTGTGTGTGTGTGTGTGTGTGTGTGTGTGTGTGTGTGTGTGTGTGTTTGTGTGTGTCTGTTTGTTTTGGAAAAGCATGAAATATATATTTTCCTAACTTATAATCTTTCTTCTCCGTAAGAATTCATTTTTCACTATTTCATATATGTAGATTATCTTATTTTACTTACCTTTCTGATGCCAGAAAACAAAAGTTATTTTCGCTCTTCGTAAAATTATATTTCTAAGATTTTCAGTTGCCATACATATTGCAGATGAACAGCAAACACGCATTTTCTCTCGGCTCTTAAATATATCGAAAAGTACACATAATCATTCTTTTTTCCTCAGTCACCTGCACAAGCTCCTCTAGTTGTGATGGGGTTAGTGGGACCTGCAGGACTTCATGTGACGCGGGAGAGGAAGTTCACAGCACTGCTACTTGTACTGAAACGGGCTGTTCCTGTTGCGTAACCTCAGGTAAATATCAATTAAAATTGATCATAGTAAAGGAGATTGTAGTGCAATAAAAAAAAGTATAAGTGTGCGTCAATAAATGTGTGTATGTGTGGGGGGGGTGAGAAATCAGTTCACTATTTTGTATATGTATTTTTTTTCTCGTATCGCCTTTTAATATACCACAAAACGATTGTTTCTTTGGTTTTTCATATAACTATCTTTCAAATGCAGAGCATACAGCTTCTTTCGTCTCGGAAATAAATCGAAAAATACAGTTCATCATTCTTTTTTCTTAGTCACCTGCAGCAGCTCCTCTAGTTGTGATGCGGTTAGTGGGATCTGTAGGACTCCATGTGACGTGGGTGACGAAGTTCACGGCACTGCAACTTGCACTGAAACGGGCTGTTCCTGCTGTGTAACCTCAGGTAAGTATTCATTAATTGGATTATTATATAAGAGGTTGTAGTGTAATAGAAAATGTATCAATGTTCTTATGCAAATTGTGTGTGTGTGTGTGTGTGTGTGTGTGTGTGTGTGTGTGTGTGTACATGTGCAATAGAAGGTATGAATGTGTGTATGTTGTAATATTTCACGGTTGCCTGTTCGTTAGCTTGCCAGCCTTTTTTTTTTTCTACGGAAAGAGCTGAAAGATAGCTAATTATGAAAGTCACACGGGAAGGACTGCCACCTTACAACACATCACACACCTAGACAACTATTTCACGAATTCCTGAATCATATCCTGTACATACTTTTTGTTATGTGAAAAAACTGAGTCTGAGGGACTAGTTAAAAGGGCTAATTATAACTAGCGACCAAAATTTTCCGCGAAATGAGGGGATTTAGGGTTCGCATGAACATATAATGATGACAACACTTGGATAACACTTATTACACACCTGCCTTTGTGGAAAAAATAGAGATAAGTGCTATCGGTGAACACGTCTTTCTACCTGGTTTCCTGCTCTACCACTTCTATGTGATACCAATGCAAGTCACGAAGCACTTTTCACCCAAAGAGAGCCACTTCATTGCCCAAAGGTAAATCTAAACCACACGCAGAGTAAGTCACAAAAAAGAAAACACATCAAAGTTACTACACTACAGACACACAAAAAATAATGTAATCAGAGAGAAAAAAAAAAAAAAAGTCACTGGAAAAATGGAACACACAACAAGGGTTATAAGGATCCTGTCACGTTCGCCAATTGTTACGTTCACCGGTTAAATGGGTAATATTGGCATCGGGGAGCCGATAAACAATAACAAAACAAAAAAAATACTAAAAAAATATATAATGCAGGTTCAACCGGTGAGGATATGTGAAGGGGCACTTTAAAAGCTATGTGATAACCCAATAACAAAACATACATAAAACGGACATACACATATAGATATAACACATCAATAAATATAACTCTAAAGAACCCAACTTAACAATACCTAACAATAATACTAATCCTATATGGAGGCAATGTGGAAAAACGTGACGAGGGGAAGTGATACATATAAGGTGTCGCAGTGGTGAAGTGCTGTGTGATGTGGATCCCACGGTATTCCAAGAGGCGCTGAGTTCACTGGTTGAGGCCTTGACCTCGACTGACTTCCAAAAATCAAGGAGATCGCTTAACACTTCCACTTGAGTCGAATGGGGCCGCGTGAATCCTACTTCGGGACAGGGGCGGCACTTCATGAGACGGTGACGTGGAGGGGAGGTGGAGAGATGGCGAACGAGGTAGCAACCGGAGGAGGTGATGGTAGTGGAGTATGTTACGGGCGGGCCGTAACACCGTCCAACTGCGGATCATATCACCGCGCTTGGAAGAGATTGGTGCGTGGAATCCTCGGGGCATGACCCCACTTTGCCCAGCTGTCCTCAGGTAGTTCTACACCTGGGCCGGATTAGCGGGGAAACAGATTGGTTGTAGAAGAAGTAGTAGTAGTACTAGTACTAGTAGTAGTAGTAGTAGTAGTAGTAGTAGTAGTAGTAGTAGTAGTAGTAGTAGTAGTGGGGTTCAGTAAAGGGGATAAAAGGCACTTGCCCATTTACCTCGGTGCTCATGGGACTCCAACCCTAGCACTCTTAGTTGTAAGCCGAGTGTATCAAACACAACACTACGCGGTATGTGTGTGTGTGTGTGTGTGTGTGTGTGTGTGTGTGTGTGTGTGTGTGCGTGTGTTTGTGTGTTTCACTGTTTGATCTGCTGCAATGTCTCTGACGAGACAGCCAGACGTTACCCTACGGAACAAGCTCAGAGCTCATTATTTCCGATCTTCGGATAAGCCTGAGACCAGGCACACACCACACACCGGGACAACAAGGTCACAACTCCCCGATTTACATCCCCTACCTACTCACTGCTAGGTCAACAAGGGCTACACGTGAAAGGAGACACACCCAAATATCTCCAACTGGCCGGGGAATCGAACCCCGGTCATCTGGCTTGTGTGTGTGTGTGTGTGTGTGTGTGTGTGTGTGTGTGTGTGTGTGTGTGTGTGTGTGTGTGTGTGTGTGGGGGTGTCCTAGAGATTGTATGCTTTTGCTTTTGCGTGTGTTTATTCGTTTTGGAAATGCGTGCAATATTTTTATATATTTGTAACTTTTTTTTATATATAACACTATCTTCTCCGTATGGAATCTCTGTTCACTATTTTGTATATATATCTTATTTTTTTCTCGTATCGTCTTTTAGAATGCCACAAAACGATTGTTTCGTTTGCTTTTTACATAATCATCTTTCATATATTTTAAGTTGAAATTCATGTTGCAAACGCAACAAATAAAAAAAACTACAGGTCATCATTTTTATTTTCTTCAGTCATTTGCACCAGCTCCTCTAGTTATGATGGGCTTAGTGGGACCTGTAGGACTTCATGTGAAGTGGGGGATGGGGGATTTAAAATTAGGCGCCGCAATGGCGGAGGTCATATGGCGCCGATAAAATTCCAAATGGAAAACAAAAAGGTTTAAAAGAAAAATTATAAAGTGACTAAAAGCAGGTAAAAACAATAAAATTTAAAGTAACTAAAACAAAAGAAAATAAACTACAATAAAATTAAATAAAACATTAAAATACATATAATAAAATTAAACTCACAGGTTTGGGAGAAGGCCAGCTTTTCCCAAAAACTTAAAAACGCCATGGCCCTAGGCCAGACACTCTGGTCCAAGGACCTTTGAGATATAACAGACACCGCTATCTCTACCGCGACAGCGGTAGAGGTAGCGGTGTCTTAAGGCAGTCAAACTGGGGCACTCCACTAGTAGGTGCCGCACCGTAAGCGGCGCCAAGCAGTCATCACAGTAAGGTTGAGGGTCCCTGGTCAGGAGGTACCTTTGTGTAAGGTACGTGTGACCTATACGAATTCGCGCCAATAAAGTCTGTGCACGGCGATCCCGGACATGGGTGTAAGTCCACTGGGGGAGTGTGGAAGTAGTAATCTTTCCCAATTTCAAGGTTGCGATCCCCGTTAGCCATCTCCTATGCCAAAGTGCTGCAATCGCCACACGAATTCCATAAAATATATCTCGAAACGGAACAGGGGAAAGATACGGAGCGCGACTTGCTGCCTCTTTAGCGAGGCGGTCTGCGTGTTCATTCCCTGGAACACCAACATGACCAGGGACCCAACAGAACCCAACACGATATCCTCGTTGGGTAAGAAGATATAGCCACTCCAGGGCTTATAAAATCAAAGGGTTAAGGGAGACAGTGCAAGAGAGAGCAGTAAGAGCACTGTGACAGTCACTAAAAATTGTAAAAGACGAAACCGGAAGAGTAAAAATAATCCGTAAAGCTAAAACTATGGCAGACAGCTTCGCAGTAAAGACGAAGGCTATCAAATGAAGGCTGCCACACCGATAAAAAGAGGGGAAAACCACACTAAATCCAACGCCTACGTCGGATTTGGAACCATCAGTAAAAACGGGGATATATCATCAGAATGGATAAAAAAAAAAAGTGTTCTAAAAACCGTTTGTGGGACAGAGGTGGCAAAAAGTTCGTCTTGCCATCTATGGCAGGAGGGCATAATGAAACAAACGGAAGCTGCCAATAACCAACTCGTGGGAGCCAGAAAGAGTAGACAGGAGTGGGGTCGATGGACAAATCCATCATCAGGTTTGCCACTCGAAGGCCAAAAGGTTTAGGTAGACTCGATCGAGTGTCATACGTCTGCGAACGCGAGTCTCGCAATATTGACATCGGGAAGACGGTGGATGCGAAATCAACACCGGAGCATCGAAGACTGGCGCCGGAGGTTGAGCGGCCAGAAACCAGCATCCACTAGAAGGCTAGGTATTGGAGATGTCTGAAATGCACCCGTAGCCAAGCGGGCCCCAGCATGGTGTACGGGGTCAAGCGTGCGTAGGCGTGCATCCGTTGCGGATGAATAGATCTCACAGCCGTACTCCAGCTTTGGAAGTATAAGTGTTCGGTGAAGAAGCAGCAAAGTGTTCCTGTCCGCACCCCAAGAGGTGTTACTTAAAACGCGAAGAAGGGATAATTTCGTCCTGCAAGACGCTTTGAAAGAACGGAAATGTAGAATCTAAGTAAGATGGCTGTCAAACAATAGGTCAAGATATTGAGTGGCCTCCACACACGAGATGCGTCTATTGGCTAGATATAAATCGGGATCTGGATGGACACCACGATCTCGACAAAAATGCATAGACACGGTCTTTGAGGTGGAGAATCGAAAACCGTTTATGTTGGCCCAACTGGACACCCAATTTATTGCAGGTTGTAGCTTTCGCTCAATCAGTGACATCCTAGCAGCAGCAAAAGAGATGCACAAGTCGTCCACATATAAAGAGCTGTGAACGCACCCTGGTAGAGTATCTATAACACCATTTATAGCAACTGTGAATAGCGTAACACTAAAAATACTTCCCTGTGGGACACCGTCATTTAAAGCTGTAGCATCGGAGAGAACACTCCCCACACGATCCCGTAAAATACTTCTGGATAAAAACGGCTGGATAAAAATAGGAAGGTGGTCACGGAGACCCAAATTAAACAAGGAACATAAAATCCCATGACACCAAGCTGTGTCGTAGGCCTTCTCCAGGTCAAAAAATACAGTAACCTGGGGGTGGTGATAAGCGAAGGCCTCACAAATAGAAGACTCTAGGGATAAGAGCATCCGTAGTAGACCTAATTTTTCGGAAGCCGTACTGTACCGATGACAAGTACTTCCCCCTCTCCAACTACCACATGAGTCTTACATTTACCATCTTTTCTAACGCTTTAAAAATACAAGACATCAAAGATATAGGACGGTAATTCGTAGCCTGGAGATGATCTTTCCCAGGCTTCGGAAATAAGAGAACTACTGTCACAGCCCAAGAAGTAGGAAAGTAACCGGTATGCCAAATCATATTATAAAGATTTAATAAAAAGTTAAAAGCACTGTGAGACATGTGGCAAAAGAAGGCATAAGGAATATCATCTGGAACAGGAGAAGAGTCACGACACTGGGACAAAGCAGTCCGCAACTCGGAGGCAGAGAAGGGGACATTATAAGACCTCTCCTGTGGACGAGAGATTCCATTCTCTGGCGGTGACGTGCGCCTGGGGCTGCAGGATGTCTCCGGGAAACACTGGCAAAGTGCTCCGCGAAGAGGTCGACGACAGTCCTAGGGTCTGCCACCTTTCGCCCAGCACACAACAAAACTGGTGGGGGAGGAGCAGAAAACTTCCCAGCAATTCGTCGGACTTTGTTAAAGACATCCGTAAGAGGAGTGTGGGCATTAATGGAAGACACATAAGCTTTCCAAGAGGCTCTTTGTGCCTCTTTCAAAACGAGGTGGGCCCGAGCTCGGCAGTGCCGAAAAGCTTCCAGGCACCGCGGGTCCCCACGATGTCGCCGGAGACGAGAGAAAGCTGCCCGTTTCTCTTTCACCGCTGCAGTGCATTTTGCGTTCCACCAAGGAACGGGGCGCTTAGTAAAGCAACCTGATGTCCTAGGGATTGTCTGAAGCGCTACTGAAATAAAAAATCGTTAAAATAATCAATAGCCTCAGCACAAGTAGAAAAGTCAGCCAGCGGACGGATAAAAGAGCTAAGGTCTGTGAATCGAGGCCAATCTGCCCTGTCTAAAACCCAGCGTGGGGACCGGGACTGTGGCTCAGATTTAAAAGATTCTAATAAAATCGGAAAGTGGTCACTACCGTGTAAATCCGGTAGGACTTGCCAATTAAAATCAAGGAAAAAATTAGATGTACAAAGAGAAAGATCGATAGCTGTAAAAGTCCCAGTATTGTGGAAATGTGTAACATCCCCAGAATTTAAAATCTCCAATCCCTCATCCTCAATAAAAGAACCGATTAAAACCCCACGAGGATTACTAGCACCTTCATCCCACAATGGGCGACGGCCGTTAAAATCTCCCACTAAAAGAAAAGGCGGAGTCAGCTGACGCACCAGGCCGTCAAGCTCACCCCTGGAGACAGGAAGCCGAAGAGGGAGATATAAACTGCAGATGGTGTACAGTCGTCCCATAAAGACCTTAACAGCAACCACTTGAAGGGGAGAGTTAAGTTATACCGGGATAACAGGTATATCCTGACGGACTAGAATAGCTGTGCCACCGTGGTGGCCCTGGTCAGGGAAAGGAGTGTTAAAAAAGGCGCGATAGCCAGGAGGACTAGAATAAGTACTATCACCTATCATAGTCTCTTGTAGAGCTACACAGGCTGGAGAGAACTCCGACAGCAAAGCTCGGAGTTCCCCCCCACGAGGCGCGAAGGCCTCTACAGTTCCACTGTAGAAGCTTGAAGACGACTATTTGGGTGTAGTGGACGAGCGAGCCTTTTGAGGCTGCCCGTGACTGACCTGAATAGAAATAATCAAACGACGAGAAGACACCGGGGGTTGAGATGTGCCGGGTCGTTGGACCACAGCCTTTCGGCTTATCGGTGGGTGATGCGAAATATCATCACTTTTACTGGTCCTCGGAAGACGAGGATCAGGCAGGACTGCACTTTCCGATACAGTGGGTCCACGAGGGACGGCTGTGACAATATCATCGGACGTCTCCATGCTCTGACCGTCCTCATCAAAAGAAGCCCGATCTGAGACGGAGGGCGTCACAGGAAGGTGGACAGAAACTACTGGAGCTACCCTTGCAGAACGGTCCCTCGAGGGATCAGGTACACCGGGAGAAACTTTAGACTGTTTAGGCTGAGCTAAATCTATCGTCTCCGCGGAGCCGCGGTGCCGTTTGGTCAGGCCCTTCAAAGGCTTAGGCGATACAGGTGGCAAATGGACATCTACTACATGGGTGACTTTGGTCAAGTCCGTATTTGTCTCATCACTTTTAAGAGTTGACTCAACCGAGTCATCGGACAATAGGGGAAACCTATAGGCCAAATGAACAGGACCACCCGCCCCAACAGAGCTAGAGGTAGCAGAAGTTGTCGTCTTTGGAACGGCCAATTCAGCAAAAGAGCGAGCGGCCAATGAAGCATAGGATGTCGCACCAGTACCGTCCTTCTGGCGGTACAGGAGTTCACGGCAGGCGCTATCTAGGCTTATGAACTGAGTGTTAGCAAGTTGTAGAATGTCCTGCTCCAGACGATACCTGGGGCATTGCCTGGAACGTACCTGGTGAGCATCACGGCAATAGAAACAATAAGCTGCACCATTGCAATGCTCCTCTGAATGTGAGTCGAGTGCAGAGCAATTACCACGTCGGGAAGCTTCCTTTTGCCGTACCCATAGCATGAGAAGCACTGAAGAGGGCGAGAAACAAAGCGCCTCACCCTAAGGTTGATAGGACCGATATGAACACGGTCAGGAAGGGTGGAACCAAAAAAGGTAAGAAGGACCATGTTGGAAGAGTTTCTCATCTTAGTCACCTTTTGTACTGAGTTAGGGCACATTGCTAGTATTTTCTCTTCTGGGAATTGATAGAGATCTTGAGTATAAACATAACCTTTGCTATTGTTAAAGGTGGGTTGAGCCTTAACAGTCTCAAACATGCTGTTAGAAAGGCATGGGAGATGTTGCAACATCCTATCTTGCGTAAGATCTTTTGGTCGCACAAGGACCCCTTTCCCATACTTTTACAGATTCCCGGGAGGCATGTATGAAATTCCCACGCCCATTTCTATAGTACGCCACAAACCAACGTGGAGGCGGGATCTGGCGGACTGCTGGAACTGAATTCTCTAAATAGTTTTCAAAAACATTCGGGATGTAATCCATGTCACTCTCTGAAATATTACGTGACTGGAGAAATTTAGTTTTAAAGCCATGGCCGGCAAGGGGCAGAGATGCTACATTTTCATAAGCCAGACGGGCTTCATCACATGACAGAAAAGTTACATAGCATCGGTTAGATGGAAAGTCCTTTTCATAAACCAGTCGAATGCGTAGAACCTTGAGAAGTGAGTGCAAGGCGTGGTAGGAAAATGATGGATTAACATTTACCATCAAAAGAGAGTCATATGCAGCAGAAACGCGACCCTCAGAAAAACTCCCAGAACAGGAGACTGCTGCGGGAGGCCCTTGTGGAGGGGAATCCTCCTTCCCACTCAGATCTGAAGGTGACGTCTCGTGGGACAGGTCAGCCACCTCACGAGAACCTGACTGTTTTTTGTGTTTCACCATATGTATAAAGTTACACAAAAAATTGTCTCCAGGGGCAAGGGAAACCACCTACTGGGACTACAATGGGAGGGAGCGCTGGCTGCCGTGGACGGGGTACCTCGTCCCCATGCGGACCAGTCGTTTTAAAAAAAAGGTCCCACATGATACGAAAGTTTGTCCACGGCAGAGCTGAGACCCCCCTCCCAAAGCATCCCAGCCTGGATACCCAACCATCCAGCACAGCACGGCCCCTATTGGGCGATCCTCCAGCGGGTGGCTCCGCTGGTCCACTGGCAGCCTACGTAGGAACCATTTAGTCTGGCCCCTCACTGGCGACCTTACTAGCATGGGTAGCCCTCTCACCCTCGAAAGGGCAGAGCAGGGGCCTAAGCCCCCTCTAGCCTCGCTCGCCAGGTCACAGGGGCACGCAAGCCCCCCCACCACGACAAGGCGGTTCCTATCTGGGGGGACATGTGACGTGGGTGAGGAAGTTCACGGCACTGCGACTTGTACTGAAACGGGCTGTTCCTGTTGTGTAACATCAGGTAAGTATTCATTAATTGCATTATTATATAAGAGATTGTAATTTAATTGAAAACGTATCAATATTCTTATGCGAAATGTATCTGTGTTTGTGTGTGTGTGTGTGTGTGTGTGTGTGTGTGTGTGTGTGTGTGTGTGTGTGTGTGTGTGTGTGTGTGTGTGTGCAATAGAAATTATGAATGTGTGTGTATGTGTGTAATATATTACTATTACCTTTTTGTCAGTTTGCCAAGCTTTTTCCTCTACGGAAAGAGCTGAAAGATAATTACGAAAGTCACACGGGAAGGACTGCCGCCTTACAGCACATCACATACCTAGAAAGCTAGGCCATGAATTCCAGAATCATATCATGTACATACTTTTTGTTAGGTGGAAAAAAAATGTACATTATTAAGAGTTTCAACGTTTTGCATTGCTGCGCCTGTGTCGCAAATCTCGGAATTCTTCGGTTGTGCGTCAAATGTTTTAACCACGTCAATAACTTTCTCTGTTTTTATGCCTTATTCACCTGCTGATCACCCTTCCCCTACTGATAGGAATGGGAGCACAGGCCACAACCTTATGAATTACATGCCTTACCTATTTACGGCTACGTGTACAGGGGAGTGGTATTCTCAAACTAGTCAGGACACAGATGGAGAAGTTAACTAGAGATGTTGGTATACTGCTTTTTATTACGTGCACACAATCGGTAGCAGAGTCGAGTGATGTGTCTGGTTGCATATGCGTGTCACGGAATTTCAGCGAGGACTGATTGGCCAGATGCCCTAAATAACCGGGCGTGACCTTATTCCGTAAAACTGGGGTATCACGTCACCGCACCTGGAACGGCTTAACTGGGGAACAGAGTGTTGTGTAAAATCCTCATGGCATGAACCCATTGTGCCCAGCAGTCCTAAGGTAGTTCTACACCTGAGCCGGATTAGAGGAGAAACAGATTGGTGGTAGTAGTATTATTAGTGGTACTAGTAGTAGTAGTAGTAATATTAGTAGTAGTAGCAGAAGTAGTAGCAGTAGTAGTAGTAGTAGTAAATTGCTATAATTTGAGAAAAGAATCTGCCCGTCAGTCAGTCAAGCTCTCTCTCTCTCTCTCTCTCTCTCTCTCTCTCTCTCTCTCTCTCTCTCTCTCTCTCTCTCTCTCTCTCTCTCTCTCTCTCTCTCTCTCTCTCTCTCTCTCTCTCTCTCTCTCTCTCTCTCTCTCTCTCTCTCTCTCTCTCTCTCTCTCTCTCTCTCTCTCTCTCTCTCTCTCTCTCTCTCTCTGTCATCCTGGCTGGTAGCGAGAGAGAAAGTGACCCATGGATTAACACGGTCACTTTGACCTGTGATGTCACTTGGTCATCCAGAGGGATGTGACAACGCTCGGAGGAAACGTTGTCAAGTTTTGTTGTGTTTGCAAAAACAATGCAAAATATATTAAAGAATAAAGAAAAAAATACTCTAACTTGCCTCTTTAGAGCATCACAATGTAGATGTACTACAACACCATTCAGTTAGTAAGTATTAAGTATCTGACTTGAGGTGCATATTGGTACAAGATAACGCCGCTGGTAGGGAAATCCCCAAAAAAGACTAAACGATCTTCACAAAATTTTCAGACTATAGTAGTAGTAGTAGTAGTGGTAGTAGTAGTAGTAGTAGTAGTAGTAGTAGTAGTAGTAGTAGTAGTAGTAGTAGTAGTAGTAGTAGTAGTAGTAGTAGTAGTAGTAGTAGTAGTAGTAGTGGGGTTCACTGGAGCGGATACACATGAAAAGACACTTGCCCATTTACCTCGCTGCTCATGGGACTACACCCCTAGCACTCTTAGTTGTAATCCTAGTAAATCAAACTGTACACTACGCGGTGCTTGTATGTGTCCGTGAGATTGTATGTGTTTGCTTGTGCGTGTGTGTTCGTTTTGGAAATGCGTGCGATATTTTTTATATATTTTCTAACATACAATTTGAGCGGGTTTTTTTATATAACACTATCTTCTCCCTACGGAATCTCTTTTAACTAGTTTCTATTTGTACTTTATTTTCCTTTCTCGTATCGTCTTTTAAGATGCCACAAAACGATTGTTTCTTTGGCTTTTCACATACTCATCTTTCAAATATTCTAAGTTGAAAATTCATGTATCAAATCCAGAGCATACAGCTTCTTTCGTCTCGAAAATATATCGAAAACTACAGATCATCATTCATTTTTATTCAGTAACCTGCACCAGCTCCTCTAGTTGTGATGGGGTTAGTGGGACCTGCAGAACTTCATGTTACGTGGGTGAGGAAGTTCACAGCAGTGCGACTTGTACTGAAATGGGCTGTTCCTGCTGTGTAACCTCAGGTAAGTATTAATGAATTGGATGATTATATAAGATATTGTAATTTGATAGAAAATGTATCAATGCTCTTATGAAAATGTGTGTGTGTGTGTGTGTGTGTGTGTGTGTGTGTGTGTGTGTGTGTGTGTGTGTGTGTGTGTGTGTGTGTGTGTGTGTGCAGTATAAGATATGAATGTGTGTGTATGTGTGTAATACATCACTGTCGCTTGCTCGTCATTTTGCAAAGCTTTTTCCTCTACGGAAAGAGCTGAGAGATAATTATAAAATTCACTCATACAGCTTCTTTCGTCTAGGAAATAAATCGAAAACTACAAATCATCATTCATTTTTATTCAGTCACCTGCACCAGTTTCTCTAGTTGTGATGGGGTTAGTGGGACCTGTAGGACTTCATGTGACCTGGGTGAGGAAGTTCACGGAACTGCGACTTGTAGTGAAACGGGCTGTTCCTGTTGTGTAACCTCAGGTAAGTATTCATTAATTGGATCATTATATAAGAGATTGTAATTTAATAGAAAATGTATCAATGCTCTTATGCAAAATGTGTGTATGTGTGTGTGCGTGTGTGTTTCACTGTTTGATCTGCTGCAGTCTCTGACGAGACAGCCAGACGTTACCCTACGGAACGAGCTCAGAGCTCATTATTTCCGATCTTCGGATAGGCCTGAGACCAGGCACACACCACACACCGGGACAACAAGGGCACAACTCCTCGATTTACATACCGTACCTACTCACTACTAGGTGAACAGGGGCTACACGTGAAAGGAGACACACCCAAATATCTCCACCCGGCCGGGGAATCGAACCACGGTCCTCTGGCTTGTGAAGCCAGCGCTCTAACCACTGAGCTACCGGATATGTGTGTGTGTGTGTGTGTGTGTGTGTGTGTGTGTGTGTGTGTGTGTGTGTGTGTGTGTGTGTGTTTGTGTGTGTATGTATGTGTGTGTTTTTTTTTTTTTACATTACAAGGGCACCGGCCAAGGGAAAACAAAGCGCTGCAAAAAAAAAAAAAAATCCCGCTGGTTGCCAGGCCCTGTTAAGAAGAAAGAAGGAGAAAGAGAAAAAACAAAAAAATCTAAAAGGAGGGTCCAGTTAACGTAAGAGGTGTCTTGACACTCCTCTTTTGAAAGAGTTTAAGTCATAGGCAGGTGGAAATACAGACACAGGTAGAGAGTTCCAGAGTTTACCAGTGTAGGGAATGAAGGAGTGAAGATACTGGTTAACTCTTGCATTAGGAAGATGGACAGAATAAGGATGAGAAGAAGTAGAGAGTCTTGTGCAGCGAGGCCGCAGGAGGGGGAAGGCATGCAGTTAGCAAGTTCAGAAGAGCAGACAGCATGAAAACAGCGGTAGAAGACAGATAAAGATGCAACATTGCGGCGGTGACTTAAAGAATCAAGACAGTCAGTTAGAGGAGAAGAGTTGATAAGACGAAAAGCTTTAGATTCCACCTTGTTTAGTAAAGCTGTGTGTGGATCCCCAGACATGAGAGCCATACTCCATACACGGGCGGATAAGGCCCTGTACAGAGCAAGCAGCTGGGAGGAGAGAAAAATGGACGAAGACGCCACAGGACACCTAACTTCTTGGAAGCTGATTTAGCAAGAGTAGAGATGTGAAATTTCCAGTTTAGATTTTTAGTGAAGGATAGACCGAGTGTGTTTAATGTAGAGGAGAGGGAAGTTGAGTGTTATTGAAGAAGAGAGGATAGTTGTCTGGAAGGTTATGTCGAGTAGATAGTTGTAGAAATTGAGTTTTGAGGCATTGAACAAAACCAGGTTTTCTCTGCCCCAATCAGAAACAAGTGAAAGATCAGAAGTTAGGCGTCCTATAGCATCTCGCCTTGAGTCATTTAATTGTTGTTGGGTTGGGCGTCTGTTGAACGCTGTTGAATAATGCAAGGTGGTATCATCAGCATAGGAGTGGATAGGGCATTGAGTCAGATTTAGGAGATCATTGATGAATAATAGAAAGAGAGTGGGTGATAGGACAGAACCCTGTGGAACACCACTGTTGATAGTTTTAGGGAAGAACAGTGACCGTCTACTACAGCAGCAATAGAACGATCGGAAAGGAAACTGGAGATGAAGGTACAGAGAGAAGGATAGAATCCGTAGGAGGGTAGTTTAGAAATTAAAGATTTGTGCCAGACTCTATCGAAGGCTTTCGATATGTCAAGGCCGACAGCAAAGGTTTCACCGAAGTCCCTAAAGAGGATGACCAAGATTCAGTTAGGAAAGTAAGAAGATCACCAGTAGATCTGCCTTTACGGAAACCATACTGGCAATCAGAGAGAAGGTTGTGAGCTGATAGATGCCTCATTATCTTCCTATTAAGGATAGACTCAAAGGCTTTAGAAAGGCAGGAAATCAAAGCTATAGGGCGGTAGTTAGAAGGATTGGAGTGGTCACCTTTTTAGGGACAGGTTGAATGTGAGCAAACTTCCAGCAAGAAGGATAAATAGAAGTAGAGACACAGATGAAAGAGTTTGACCAGGCAGTGAGCGAGTTCGGAAGCACAGTTTTGAGAACAACAGGAGGGACTCCATCCGGACCGTAAGCCTTCCGAGAATCAAGGCCAGAGAGGGCCAGGAAAACGTCTTTATAAAGAATTTTAATTTTAGGGATGAAGTAGTCAGAGGGTGGAGGAGTAGGAGGAATATGCCCAGAATCATCCAAAGTTGAGTTGGTAGCAAAGGTTTGAGCGAAGAGTTCAGCTTTAGAAAAGAAGAGACAGCTGTAGAGCCATCTGGATGAAGTAAAGGAGGAAAGACGAAGAAGTAAAGTTGTTAGAGATATTATTGGCTAGATGCCAGAAATCTCGAGAGGAGTTAGAATTGGAAAGACTTTGACATTTTCTATTGATGAAAGAGTTTTAGTAAGTTGGAGAATAGATTTGGCATGATTACGGGCAGAAATATATAGGGCATGAGTTTCAGCAGTTGGATGGCTACGGAACCGTTTGTGAGCCGCCTCTCTATCATTGACAGCACGAGAACAAGCAGAGTTAAACCAAGGCTTTTTAGCTTTAGGGTTAGAGAAAGTATGAGGAATGTATAGCTCCATGCCAGAGATAATCACCTCTGTTATGCGCTCGGCACAAAGAGAAGGATCTCTGACATGAAAACAATAATCATCCCAAGGAAATCAGAATAGTACTGCCTTAGTTCCTCCCACTTAGCAGAGTTAAAATGCCAGAAGCACCTCCGCTTAGGCGGGTCCTGAGGCTGCACTGGAGTGATAGAACAGGTAACGGAAATTAGATTGTGGTCGGAGGAGCCCAACGGAGAGGAAAGTTTAACAGAGTAAGCAGAAGGGTTGGAGGTTAGGAAAAGATCAAGAATGTTGGGCGTGTCTCCAAGGCGGTCAGGAATACGGGTAGGGAACTGCACTAGCTGCTCTAGGTCATGAAGGATAGCAAAGTTGAAGGTTTGTTCACCAGGTTGGTCAGTGAAAGAAGATGAAAGCCAAAGCTGGTGGTGAACATTGAAATCCCTAAAATGGAGATCTCAGCAAAAGGAAAGTGAGATAAGATGTGCTCCACCTTGGAAGTCAAATAGTCAAAGAATTTTACATAGTCAGAGGAATTAGGTGAGAGGTATACAGCACAGATGAATTTAGTTAGAGAGTGACATTGAAGTCTTAGCCAGATGGTAGAAAATTCTGAAGATTCAAGATTGTGGGCACGAGAGCAAGTGGTGTCGTTACGCACGTATGCGCAACATCCAGCTTTGGATTGAAAATGTGTGTGTGTGTGTGTGTGTGTGTGTGTGTGTGTGTGTGTGTGTGTGTGTGTGTGTGTGTTTGTGTGTGTGTGTGTGTGTTTGTGTGTTTGTGTGTATGTGTGTGTGCTTAATATAGAGTTTCAATTTCTCAGTATGTGTGTAATACATCACTGTCGCTTGCTCTTCAGCTTGCCAATCTTTTTCTTCTACGGAAAGAGCTAAAATATAGTTATAAAAGTAACTCGGGAAGGACTGCCAATTTACAGGAAGTTGAAATTCATGTTGCAAATGCAGATCATACAGCTCATTTCGTTTAGGAAATAAATCGAAAACTATAGATCATCATTCTTTTTTATTCAGTTACCTGCACCAGGTAACTGGTGTGTGTGTGTCTATGTGTGTGTGTGTGTGTGTGTGTGTGTGTGTGTGTGTGTGTGTGTGTGTGTGTGTGTGTGTGTGTGTGTGTGTGTGTATGTGCAATAGAAAGTATGAATGTGTGTGTTCACTGCTAGGTGAACAGGGGCTATACGTGAAAGGAAACACACCCAAATATCTCCACCCGTCCGGGGAATCGAATCCCGGTCCTGTGGCTTGTGAAGCCAGCGCTCTAACCACTGAGCTACCGGTGTGTGTGTGTGTGTGTGTGTGTGTGTGTGTGTGTGTGTGTGTGTGTGTGTGTGTGTGTGTGTGTGTGTGTGTGTGTGTGTGTGTGTGTGTGTGTGTGTGTGTGTGTGTGTGTGTGTGTGTGTGTGTGTGTGTGTGTGTGTGTGTGTGTGTGTGTGTGTGTGTGTGTGTGTGTGTGTGTGTGTGTGTGTGTGTGTGTGTGTGTGTGTGTGTGTGTGTGTGTGTGTGTGTGTGTGTGTGTATATATATATATATATATATATATATATATATATATATATATATATATATATATATATATATATATATATATATATATATATATGTGTGTGTGTGTGTGTATGTGCAATAGAAAGTATGAATGTGTGTGTATGTGTGTAATATATCATTATTGCCTGTTCGTCAGCTTGCCAAGTTTTTTTTCCTCTACAGTCTATGGAAAGAGTTGAAAGATAATTTTGAAAGTCACACGGGAAGGACTGCCACCTTACAGCATTTCACACACCTAGACAGCTAGGCCACGAATTCCCGAATCATATCCTGTACATATTTTTGTTACGAGGAAAAAAAAAATGAAAAAAAACTATACATTATTAAGAGGCTCAACCTTTTCCCTTGTTGTGCCTGTGTCGCAAACCTCGGAATTCTTCGGTTATGCGTCAAGTCTTATGACCACGTCAATAAGTTTCTGTGTTTGTATGCCTTATTCACCTGCTGATCACCCTTCCCCTACCGAAAGAGCTTAGATCTCACTCAAACAGATTCCGATAGGAATGGGAACACAGGCCACAACCTTATGAGTTACTTATTTACTTGTTACTAGTGGTGTTTGTTCAAGGTTCCGCTCCAGTGCGAGGCAGCACTCAGCAGAGCCTCCTCAAAAGCAGCTAGCATCTATAATTGTTATTGATTTCCATGCCGTCAAAATCATAAACTTTCGTGAACAAATATGTCTTCAATTTCTTTTTGAAGATATCAATATTGGCACAACCTTTCATATCACTTGGCAGTTTATTGTAAATCTTGCAAATGCTCGACATCCCATGTCAAGGTTATTTCTTGGCTCATGTAGTCTGTATGAGTCTGCATCGTGTCTCAGCTCCATCGTAGTGTCATGGTGTAATGTTTTCAGTAAGTTCCTCAATTACTCAGGTTTTCTAGACTGTATTGCCTGATGAGTCATAACACTAATTTTTTACTCAATTCGTGCTTTAATTGGGAACCAATGCAGATATTTCAATACAGGTGTTATCCTCTCACGAGAAGAGACTCCTGTAATCAGTCTGGATACTCTGTTCATGACAAGCTGTAAGTCTTTTAAGAGATACTTAACCATTCCATAATATAGATAATTGCAGTAATGCAGTTTGCTTATCACATGATTATGAACCAGGATCTTCGTAGTTTTGTCATCCAAATATTTTCTGACAAAAACTATATTTTTCAGATGGTATCTTGCTGTCTTAACCACCTGCAGTATTTCGATCTTTCATAGATAAATGACAGTCCAATAATACTCCCAGATCCTTCACTGTATCACGAACACCCAAACATTTACCATCAATACATAATGTGGACATATTAATCCTCTTAAAGTCCTTTTTCTTAACCACTATTAAACATTCAGTTTTGTTTTGATTAATTAAGTTTCAACTGTTTGGATTCCATCCTTCTACCAACATCTTCCATAATAAGTTTTATCTTTCCTTCAACACTATCTACATTGTTCAAGGTCATGTAAAACTGTGTGTCATCAGCAAATAGTTTGAAGTCAATGTCATGTTTTCTTAGTATGTGTGATAGTTCAATAGTATATATATATATATATATATATATATATATATATATATATATATATATATATATATATATATATATATATATATACACAAAATAGAATAGGACCTAAAACACAGCCTTGGGGTACTCCTCTTTCTAAAAAATCTTTTTGTCTGAAAAATATATACCAATTTGAACACAGTATTGCCTGTTTGTAAGATAACTTTCTAAATATGTTAGTGCATCTCCATCAATATCCATACTCTTGCAATCTAAAAGAAGCAATATGTGAACAACTGTGTCAAATGTTGCACTTACGTCCAGTAAAATAAGCAAACCACATTTTTTCCTTCATCCGTCATATCATTGATAACTGAGCATAAAGCTGCCTCAGTCGAAAAAAAAAATCTATAAGCCGACTGATTATCCGGTAAAGCATGCACTACTTTCAAATGGTCGAGTAATTGTTTTAATACAGCACTTTCAATAATCTTCGATAAAACGGTTAACTTAGATACAAGTCCAAAGGAACTCAAGCACTGCGAATCCATTTTATCCTTTACAATGGGCTTTACCAATGCCATTTTTTTTTTTCAGATACGGGAAAGGTATTGTTCATGAAGCTACTGTTTATAATCAGTTTAAGAATTTCCAGAATTTCATAGAACTTCTCACTCTGAATATTATCACTAACAGGTAATGGATCATTACCGCAGTAGGTGATATTAACTTTATGTACAATCTCCTTTACTTCATCACACTTACCTGCTTAAAGGAGAGTAGCTTAGCCCGAGGCGTTGGCATACTCACGGCTATTTCAGGCTCCTCATTTCTAAAGCTCTCCACAATCGACTTTATCTTTTGATAAAAAAAAGTCAAGGAACGTATTTGCCAGCACAGTGTCATTAAACCCCTCAGGCAACTTATTTATTCTCCTGTTACCTGTCAGATTATCAAGTATCTTATATAATCTTTTAATGTTAGACTGTGACTCTAATGACTTCTGTCTATAGTGTTGACACTTTCTCCTCTGCACAAGTTTGTTTCGCCTGTTTCTCATGTTCATATATTCCCTTCTTGCCTCTTCTGTTCGTAGCCTACGCCACTTTTTTTCTTTCTTCCTTTTTTCTTTCTTAGCTATGGACATTTCAGTATTAAACCAAGGAGCATGATCCCTTATCTTAATATCCTTTTCATGCAGTGGACACATTTCAATGTATTTTTTTTATGTTGCCATTATATAATTCAGACAAACAAGATTCACATTTATCAGCTGCTACTCTTCCATGAGTACACCCATCATCCTTTCTTAAATTAATGGCCTGTGACACTTCAGCTATCAGCCGCTCAGGATCAGAATCATTTTTCCTACGAAACAATAATCGCTTACTGTACGTAGTTTATTTTTTACAAGATATTTGAAAAGTAACCATCATGTGCACCGGTGAAATCCTACAGATTTCATCAACATTCACTTCTCAAACAAGATCATGATCTGAGTAAAAAAAAGACCAAGTCTATCAGCATAGACATGTCTATCAGCATATGTTGCTTTTTCTACTTTATTGTCTAAATTAAAGGTTTTCATCATATCTTGAAACTCCCTCACTATATAGTTTTCTTATTCATCCATTCTTATATTAAAATCTCCACATATAAAAATATCAACGCTCACCATATGCAACAGTTCCAAGACTATTCATGAAATCGTTAATAAACGGCCAGGCACTTAGGCTTGAAGGTCTATAGACCACTATAAACAAATTTTCTACCACCAAGATTACAGTTAACTTGCATATGTTCAAAGCTCTCCCATTTTTCTGACTTATCCACACAAATTTACCTATTTACAGGTACGTGTACAGGCGTGTGGTATTATCTAACTAGTCAAGACACGGATGAAAAAGTTAACTATAAATGTTCGTATACTGCTCTTTATTACGTACACACAATCGGTAGTGGAGATGAGTCGAGCGGTTTCTGTGGTTGCTTATGCGTACCACAGAGCTTCAGGGAGGACTAAAGGTCCAGGTGCACTAAATACCCGGGAGTGACCTTACTCCGTAGAACTGGGGGATCACGTCACCGCACCTGGAACGGCTTAACTGGGGAACAGAGTGGTGTGTAGAATCCTCATACCATGAACCCACTCTTCCGAGCTGTCCTCAGGTAGTAGTTCTACAATTGGCCCGGAATAGCGGAGAAACAGATTGGTGGTGGTAGTAGTAGTAGTAGTAGTAGAAGTAGTAGTAGAAGTAGTAGTAGTAGTAGTAGTAGTAGTAGTAGTAGTAGTAGTAGTAGTAGTAGTAGTATATCAGTAGTAGTAGTCGGGTTCACTTAAGGGGATACATATTAAAAGACACGTGACCATTTACCTCACTGCTTATGGGACTCCAACCCTAGCACTCTTAATTGTAAGCCGAGTGTATCAAACACTACACTACGCGTTGTGTATGTGTGTCCGTGAGATTGCATATGTTTGCTTGTGAGTGTGTGTGTTCGTTTTACAAATGCGTGTAATATTTTTTTTATATATTTGTAACATAATTTTTCCCATCTTTTTTATATAACACTAACTTCTCCCTATGGAATCTCTGTTCAATATTTTGTATATGCATTTTATTATTTTTTTCTCGTATCGTCTTTCAATTTGCCACAAAACGATTGTTTCTTTGGGTTTTCACATAATCATCTTTTAAATATTTTAAGTTGAAATTCATGTATCAAATCCAGAACATACAGCTTCTTTCGTCTCGGAAATAACTCGAAAAGTACAGATCATTCTTTTTTCTTCAGTCACCTGCACCAGCTCTTTTAGTTGTGATGGAGTTAGTGGGACCTGCAGGACTTCATGTAACGTGGGTGAGGAAGTTCACGGCACTGCGTCTTGTACTGAAACGGGCTGTTCCTGCTGTGTAACCTCAGGTAAGTATTCATTAATTGAATCATTATATATGAGATTGTTATTTAATAGAAAATGTATCAATGCTCTTATGCAAAATGTGTGTGTGTGTGTGTGTGTGTGTGTGTGTGTGTGTGTGTGTGTGTGTGTGTGTGTGTGTGTGTGTGTGTGTGTGCAAGTTCAATAGAAAGTATGAATTTGTGTGTATGGGTGTAATATATCACCGTTACCTGCTTGTCAGCTTGCCAAGCTTTTTCTTCTACGGAAAGAGCTGAAAGATAATTTTAAAAGTCACATGGGAAGGACTGCCACCTTACAGCACATCACACACCTAGAAAGCTAGGACACGAATTCCCGAATCATATCCTGTACATAATTTTTGTTATTTGGAAAAAAAAAAACTATACAGTATTAAAAGGCTCAACGTTCTGCCTTGCTGTGCCTGTGTCTAAAACCTCGGAATTCTTCGGTTGTGCGTCAAGTGTTATAACCACGTCAATAACTTTCTCTGTTTGTATGCCTTATTCACCTGCTGATCAGCCTTCCCTTACCAAAAGAGCTTAGATCTCACTCTGACTGATTTTGATAGGAATGGGAGCACAGGCCACAACTTTATGACTTACATCCCTTACCTTTTTACGGCTACGTGTACAGGAGTGTGGTATTCTCTAACTAGTCAAGACATGGATGGAGAAGTTAACTTGATTGGACTGGATTGGATTGGATTTTATTTTAAGGCGCTGCAACATCTGTGGTCATCTGTGGCTACAGCAATATAAAAAAAACAAAATAGTTAATAAAAAGTAAGTAAAAGTACTTAAACCAATGCAATAGCTAAAAAAATACAATAAAACTAAATAAAACATTAAAATACATATAATAAAATAAGATAATATTCACAACTTTGGGAGAAGGCCAGCTTCTCCCAGGTACTTGTAAACGTCATGGCCTGGGGCCAGACATGCTGGTCCAAGCACTTTTGAGATATATTAGACACCGCTGTCTCTACCGCCACAGCGGTAGAGATAGCAGTGTCGTAACTCGATCAAACTAAGGCACTCTACCAGCAAGTGATGCACGGTGAGCGGCACCAGGCAGTCTTCACAGTAAGGCTGAGGTTCCCTGGTTAACAGGTACCTTTGTGTAAGGTACGTGTGACCTATGCGCAGTCGCGCCAATAAAGTATGTGTACGGCTATCCCGGACATGGGAGTATGTCCACTGAGGGATAGTGGAAGTAAAGATCTCTCCCATTTTCGAGGTTGCGACCCCCGTTAGCTATCTCCTCTGCCATAATGCTGCATCCGCCACACGAATAAACTTAAATACATCTCGAAACGGAACAGGGGCAAGAGATGGAGTGCGACTTGTTGCCTCTTTAGCGAGGCGATCTGCATGTTCATTCCCGGGAACACCTACGTGACCAGGGACCCAACAGAACCCAACACGATATCCTCTTCTGGTGAGTAGATACAGCCACTCCAGGGCTGATAAAAACAATGGATGAAGGGAAATAAAAGAAGAGAGAGCAGTAAGAGCACTGCGACAGTCACTAAAAATTGTAAAAGACAAAACCGGGAGAGTAAAAATTATCTGTAAAGCTAGGACTATGGCAGACAGCTCCGCAGTAAAAACGGATGCCACTCAAGGAAGGCTGCCAGACCGATAAAAAGAGGGGAAAACCACACTAAACCTAACGCCTGCGTCATCAAAATGGGAAGAAAAGTGTTCTAAAAACTGTGTGTGGGACAAAGTTGGTAGAAAATCCTTCTTGCCATCCATGGCAATAGGGCATATTGAGACAACTGGAAGCTGCCAATAACCAAATCGTGTTAGCCGGAAAAAGTAGACAGGAGTGGGATCGATTGACAAGTCCATCATGAGGTTTGTCACTCGAAAGCAAAAAGGTTTAGGTAGACTCGGTCAAGTGACATACACC
This sequence comes from Portunus trituberculatus, assembly GCF_017591435.1. Taxonomy (NCBI): domain Eukaryota; kingdom Metazoa; phylum Arthropoda; class Malacostraca; order Decapoda; family Portunidae; genus Portunus; species Portunus trituberculatus. Next base: position 617,278 of record NC_059276.1, read on the forward strand.
TGCGAACGAGAGTCCCGCAATATTGACAGACAAGGGACAAAATCAGGTAGACGGTGGGTGCGAAACCAACACCGGATCATCGAAGACTGCGCCGAAGCTCGAGCGGCCAGAATCCAGAATCCACTAATAGACTAGGTATTGGAGATGTCCGAAATGCACCCGTAGCCAAGTGGACCCCAGCATGATGGACGGAGTCAAGCTATGTTAGCATGTCCTTTGTTTTTCCCATATTCCCTTTCTGTCTGACGTCACGTCTTTCCTTCTCCTTCAGTCCTCGCTCGCCGCCGCCTCAGGCGACACGCTACGCCTCCTGCCTCTCGTTTCGCTCGGTTTACACATGTTGTGTATTGTGCTACCGTAAATACACTTTCATAATGGATTAAGGTGTCTCCATGCTACCCCTGTTTTACGACAACTACCACAAAGCACGCGTAGTCGTGCATCCGTAGCGGATGAGTAGATCTCACAGCTGTATTCCAGCTTTGGAAGTATAAGTGTACGGTGGAGAAGCAGCAAAGTGTCCCTGTCCGCACCCCATGAGGTGTGACTTAAAACCCGAAGAAGGGATAGTGCCGTCCTGCAAGAAGCTATAAGAGAACGGAAATGGGAAACCCAAGTGAGACGGTTGTCAAACAATAGGCCAAGATATCGAGTGGAGACGGATGGAGAAGTAAAGTAGACATATCCATATACTGCTCTTTATTATGTACAGACAATCGGTAGCGGAGAGGAGTCGAGCGGTGTGGTGCGTGTGTGTCTCACGAAGCTTTAGGGAAGACTGACTGGCCAGGTGAACCTAATACCCGCGCATGGGCATAACCTCACTCCGTCCCACTGGGGATCATGTCAGAGCACCTAGAACGGCTTAGCTGGGGAACAGAGTGCTGCGTGGGATCCCCAGTGCATGACCCTACTCTACCCAGCTGTACTTAGGTAGTCCTGGGCTGCATTAGTGGGGAAACAGATTGGTGTTTGTAGTAGTAGTAGTGGTACTAGTAGTAGTAGAAGTAGTAGTAGTAGTAGTAATAATAATAATAGTAGTAGTAGTAGTAGTAGTAGTAGTAGTAGTAGTAGTAGTAGTAGTAGTAGTAGTAGTAGTAGTAGTAATAAAGGGGATAAACATTAAAAGACACTTCCTTATATACCTCGCTGCTCATGGGACTTCAACCCTAGCACTCTTAGTTGCAATCCGAGTGTATCAAACACTATACTACGCGGTGCGTGTGTGTGTCCGTGAGATTGTGTGTGTTTGCTTGTGCGTGTGTGTGTTCGATTTGGATATGCGTGAAATATTTTTATATATATTTCTAACATATATTTTTTTCCGCTTTCTGTATATAACACTATCATCTTAATATGGAATATCTGTTCACTATTTGTTTTTTTTTTTTTCTCGTATCGACTTTTAAGATGCCAAAAAACGATTGTTTTTTTGGCTTTTCACATAATCATCTTTTAAATATTTTAATTTGAAATTCATGTTAGAAATGCAGAGCGTATAGCTTCTTTCGTCTCGGAAATAAATCGAAGATTACGGTTAATCATGTTTTTTTCTTCAGTCACCTGCAGCAGCTCCTCAAGTTGTGATGAGGTTAGAGGGACCTGTAGGATTTCATGTGACGTGGGTGAGGAACTTCACGGCACTGCGACTTGTACTGAAACTGGCTGTTCTTGCTGTGTAACCTCACGTAAGTATTCATTAATTGGATTATCATATATGAGATCATAGTGTAATAGAAAATGTTTTTATGCTCCTATGCAAAATGTGTGTGTGTGTGTGTGTAATTCACCTCAGTCGCCTGCTGGTCACCCAGCTAGTCTTCCCCATTATGAAGCGAGCTCAGAGCTCATAGACCGATCATCGGATAGGACTGAGACCAGAAAACACTCCACACACCGGGAAAACGAGGCCACTACCCCTCGAGTTAGATCCCGTACCTATTTACTGCTAGGTGAACAGGGGCCACACATTAAGAGGCTTGCCCACTTGCCTCGCCGAGCCGGGATTCGAACCCGGCCTCTGGATTGTGAGTCGAGCGTGCTAACCACTACACTACGCGGTGTGTGTGTGTGTGTGTGTGTGTGTGTGTGTGTGTGTGTGCAATAGAAAGTATGAATGTGTGTGTATGTGAGTAATAACCTCACTGTCTCCTCCTGCTCAGCTTTCCAAGATTTTTCTCTATGGAAAGATTTGAAAGATAATTTTGAAAGTCAATTGGGAAGGACTTCTACTTCACAGCACATCACACACCTAGAAAGCTAGGCCACGAATTCCCGAATCATGTTAATTACATACTTTTTGTTATGTGGGAAAAAAAATATATTGCTAAGAGGCTCAACATTTTTGCCTTACTATGCCTGTGTCGCAAAACTAGGAATTATTTGTGTTTTTGTCAAGTGTTATAACCACATCAGTAAGTTTCTCTGTTTGTATGATTTATTCACCTGTTGATCACCCTTCCCATACCGAAAAAGCTTAGATCTCACTCTGAACGAATCCAATAGGAATAAGAAAGAGCACACTACACTCTACGCTCCGGGACAGACAGGCCTCAACCTTACGAGTTACATTCATTACTTACTTACGGCTACGTGTACAGGAGTTTGGTATTCTCTAACTATTCAGGAGACGGATGGAGAAGTAAACTAAAGATGTTCGTATAAAGCTCTTTATTGTGTACACACAATCGTGTGTGTGTGTGTGTGTGTGTGTGTGTGTGTGTGTGTGTGTGTGTGTGTGTGTGTGTGTGTGTGTGTGTGTGTATGTGCGCAATATAAAGTATGAATGTGTGTGTATGTGAGTAATACATCACTGTCGCCAGCTTCATTAGCTTTTTCCTCTAAGGAAATATATGAAAGATAATTTTGAAAATCAATCGAGAAGGATTTCACTTTACAGCACATCACACACCTAGAAAGCTAGGTCAAGAATTCCCGATTCATATTATTTACATTCTTATTGTTATATGGGAAAAACAAAAAGATACCATGTTAAGAGGCTCAACCTTTTGCCTTGCTATACATGTGTGGCAAAACTCGAAATTCTTTGGTTCTGCGTAAACTGTTAAAACCACGTCATTAAGTTTCTCTGTTTGTATGCCTTATTCACCTGCTGATCACCCCTCCCCTACCAAAAAAGCTTAGATCTCACTCTGACCGAATCCGATAAGAATAAGAGCACACTGCACTCCACGCTCCGGGACAGACAGGCCACAACCTTACGAGTTACATCCATTACATATTTACGGATACGTGTCCATGGGTGTGGTATTCTGTAACTAGTCAGGAGACGGATGGAGAAGTAAACTAGAGATGTTCGTATAATGCTCTTTATTATGTACACACAATCGGTAGCAGATTGGAGTCCAGCGGTGTGTGTGGTGCATGTGTGTCTCACGTAGATTCAGCGAGGACTGACTGGCCAGGTGCACCTAATTCCCGGTTATGACCTCACTCCGTCCAACTGGGGATCATGTCAAAGCACCTAGAATGGCTTAGCTGGGAAAGAGAGTGGTGTATGGAATCTCCAGGGCATGACGCTACTCTGCCCAGCTGTCCTCAGGTAGTTCTACACCAAGGCCGGATTAGCGGGAAAAAAGATTGGTAGTAGTAGTAGTAGTAGTAGTAGTAGTAGTAGTAGTAACAGTAGTAGTACCAGTAGTAGTACTAGTAGGGTTCACTAAATAGGATACACATTAAAAGACACTTGCCTATTTACCTCGCTGCTCATGGGACTCCAACCCTAGCACACTTAGTTGTAATCCGAGTGTATCAAACCCTACACTACGCGGTGCGTGTGTGTGTTCGTGAGATTGTTTGTGTTTGCTTGTGCGTGTGTGTTCGATTTGGAAATGCATGCAATTTTTTTTATATACCTAACATATATTTATTTCCGCTTTCTATATATAACACTATCATCCCCGTTATGGAATCCCTGTTCATTATTTGTTATATTTTTTTCTCGTATTGACTTTAAGATGCCACAATACGATTGTTTCTTTGGCTTTTCACATAATCATCTTTTAAATATATCAACATGAAATTCATGTTGGAAATGCAGAGCACACAGGTTCTTTCGTCTCGGAAATAAATCGAAAACTACAGATCATCATTTTTTTTTATTAAGTCATCTGCAGCAGCTCTTCAAATTGTGATGGGGTTAGTGGAACCTGTAGGACTTCATGTGAAGTGGGTGAGGAACTTCACGGCACTGCGACTTGTACTGAATCGGGCTGTTCCTGCTGTGTAACCTCAGGTAATTATTCATAAACTTGATCATTATATATGAGATTATAATGTAATAGAAAATGAATCAATGCTCTTATGAAAAAAGTATGTGTGTGTGTGTGTGTGTGTGTGTGTGTGTGTGTGTGTGTGTGTGTGTGTGTGTGTGTGTGTGTGTGTGTGTGTGTGTGTGTGTGTGTGTGTGTGTGTGTGTGTGTGTGTGTGTGTGTGTGTGTGTGTGTGTGTGTGTGTGTGTGTGTGTGCATGTGTGTGTGTATGGAATAGAAAGTATGAATGTGTGTGTATGCAATAGAAAGTATGAATGTGTGTGTATGTGAGTAATACATCACTGTCGCTTGCTCGTCAGTTTCCTAAGCTTTTTCCTGTATGGAAAGAGCTAAAAGATAACTTTGAAAGTCACTCGGGAAAAACTGCCACTTTACAGCACATCTCACACCTAGAAAGCTAAGCCACGAATTCCCGAATCATATCCTTTACATACTTTTTGTTGTGAAAAAAAACTATACATTGTTAAGAGACTCAAACTTTTGCCTTGCTATGCCTGTGTCGCAAACATCGGAATTCTTTGGTTGTGCTTCAAGTGTTATAACCAAGACAACAATTTTCTGTTTGTATTCACCTGCTGATCAACCTTCCCTACCGAAAGAGCTTAGATCTTACTCTGACCGAATCCAATAGGAATGAGAGCACACCACACTCCACGCTCCGAGACAGATAAGCCACAAGCTATAGAGTTACATCCATTACCTATGTACAACTGCGTGTAAAAGGGTGTGGTATTCTGTAATTAGTCAGGATACAGATGAAGAAGTAAACTAGACATGTTCGTATACTGCTCTTTATTATGTACACACAATCGGTAGCGGAGAGGAGTCGAGCGGTTCGTGTGGTGCCTGTGTGTCTCACGGAGCTTTAGGGAGGACTGACTGGCCAGGTGCACCTAATACCTGGGCATGACCTCACTCCGTCCAACTGGGGATCATGTAACAGCACCTAGAACGGCTTAGCTGGGTAACAAAGTGGTGCATGGAATCCCCAGGGTATGACTACTACGAGTAGTAGTAGTGGGGTTCACTAAAGGGGATACACATTAAAAGACACTTGCCTTTTTACTTTGCTCCTCATGGGACTCCAACCCTAGCACTCGTAGTTGTAATCCGAGTGTATCAAACACTAATCTACGCGGTGCGTGTGTGTGTCCGTGAGATTCTATGTGTTTGCTTGTGCGTGTGTGTGTTCGACTTGGACATGCATGCAACATTTTTTTATATATTTCTAACATATATTTTTTTCCACTTTCTGTATATAACACTAACATCTCGTTATGGAATCTCTGTTCACTATTTGTTATGTTTATTTATTTATTTTTTTCTCGTATCGACTTTTAAAATGTCACAAAAAGATTGTTTCTTTATTTTTGCTTGTGCGTATATATTACACGCACTTGGAAGTGCGTGTAATATTTTGTTTTTTGTATTTGTCTAACATATAATTGTTCCGTTTTTTTTTATATATAACACTATCCTCTCCCTATAGAAATCTGTATACTATTTTGTATATATATTTTATGTTTTTCTCGTATCGTCTTATAAGATACCACTAAACGATTGTTTCTTTGGCTTGTCACATAATTAACTTTCAAATATTTGAAGTTAAAATTCATGTTGCAACTACAGAGCATACAGCTTCTTTTGTCTCGGAAATAAATCAAAAACTACAGATCATCATTTTTTTTTTTTATTCAGTTACCTGCACCAGCTCCTCTAGTTGTGATGCGGTTAGTGGGACCTGTAGGACTTCATGTGACGAGGGTGAGGAACTTCACGGCACTGCGATTTGTGCTGAAACGGGCTGTTCCTGCTGTGTAACCTCAGGTAAGTATTCATTAAGTAGATATGATATTATAGTGTAATAGAAAATGTATCAATGCTCTTATGCAAAATGTGTGTGTGTGTAATTCACTGTTTGATCTGCTGAATGTGTGTGTGTGTGTGTGTGTGTGTGTGTGTGTGTGTGTGTGTGTGTGTGTGTGTGTGTGTGTGTGTGTGTGTGTGTGTGTGTGTGTGTGTGTGTGTGTGTGTGTGTGTGTGTGTGTGTGTGTGTGTGTGTGTGTGTGTGTCCTGTGTGTGTGTGTGTGTGTGTGTGTGTGTGTGTGTGTGTGTGTGTGTGTGTGTGTGTGTGTGTGTGTGTGTGTGTGTGTGTGTGCGCAATAGAAAGTATGAATGTGTGTGTATGTGGGTAATACATCACTGTCGTCTGCTCGTCAGCTTTCCAAGCTGTTTCCTTTACGGAAAGATTTGAAAGATAATTTTGAAAGTCAATCTGGAAGGACATCCACTTTACAGCACATCACACACCTAGAAAGCTAGGGCAAGAATTCCCGATTCATATTATTTACATTTTTTTTGTTATGTGGGGAAAAAAAAAAAACATTATTATGAGGCTCAACCTTATGCCTTGCTATACCTATGTGGCAAAACTCGAAATTCTTTTCTTCTGCGTCAAGTGTTATAAACACGTCATTATGTTTTTCTGTTTGTATGCCTTATTGACCTGCTGATCACCCTTCCCCTACCGAAAGAGATGTTCGTATAATGCTCTTTATTATGTACACACAATCGGTAGCGGAGAGGAGTATAGCGGTGTGTCTGGTGCATGTGTGTCTCACGTAGATTCAGCGAGGACTGACTGGCCAGGTGCACCAAATACCCGAGTATGACTTACTTCCGTCCAACTGCAGATCATGTCACAGCACCTAGAACGGCTTAGCTGGGAAACAGAGTGGTGTATAGAATCTATAGGGCATTACCCTACTATGCTCAGCTGTCTTCAGGTAGTTCTACACCTGGGCCGGATTAGCGGGAAAATAAATTGGTGGTAGTAGTAGTAGTAGTAGTAGTAGTAGTAGTAGTAGTAGTAGTAGTAGTAGTAGTAGCAGTAGTAGTAACAGTAGTAGTACTAGTGGGGTTCACTAAATGGGATACACATTGAAAGACACTTGCCTATTTACATCGCTGCTCATGCGACTCCAACCCATTACACTCGTAACCCCGTCCTCAGGTAGTTCTACACCCTAGCACTCTTAGTTGTAATCCGAGTGTAACAAACACTACACTATGCGGTGCGTGTGTGTGTGCGTGAGATTGTATGTGTTTGCTTGTGCGTGTGTGTTCGATTTTGAAATGCATGCAATATTTTTTTTATATATCTAACATATATTTATTTACGCTTTCTGTATATAACACTATCATCACCCTATGGAATCTTTGTTCACTATTTGTTATGTTTTTTTTTTTCTCGTATTGACCGTAAGATTCCACAATACGATTGTTTCTTTGCCTTTTCACATAATCATCTTTTAAATATATCAACATGAAATTCATGTTGGAAATGCAGAGCACACAGGTTCTTTCGTCTCGGAAATACATCGAAAACTACAAATCATCATTATTTTTTCTGCAGTCACCTGCAGCAGCTCCTCAAGTTGTGATGGGGTTAGTGGAACCTGTAGGACTTCATGTGACGAAGGTGAAGAACTTCACGGCACTGCGACTTGTACTGAATCGGGCTGTTCCTGCTGTGTAACCTCAGGTAATTATTCATTAACTGGATCATTATATATGGGATTATAGTGTAATAGAAAATGTATAAATGCTCTTATGAAAAAGGTGTGTGTGTGTGTGTGTGTGTGTGTGTGTGTGTGTGTGTGTGTGTGTGTGTGTGTGTGTGTGTGTGTGTGTGTGTGTGTGTGTGTGTGTGTGTGTGTGCAATAGAAGATATGAATGTGTGTGTATGTGAGTAATACATCACTGTCGCCTGCTCGTCAGTTTCCCAAGCTTTTTCCTCTACGGAAAGATTTGAAAGATAATTTTGAAAGTCAATCGGGAAGGACTTCCACTTTACAGCACATCACACACCTAGAAAGCTACGCCAAGAATTCCCGATTCATATTATTTACATTCTTTTTGTTATGTTGGGAAAAAAATACATTGTTAAGAGGCTCAACCTTTTGCCTTGCTTTACCGGTGTGGCAAAACTCGAAATTCTTTGGTTCTGCGTCAAGTGTTATAACCACATTAAGTTTCTTTTTTTGTATGCCTTATTCACCTGCTGATCACCCTTCCCCTACCGAAAGAGCTTAGATCTCACTCTGACCGAATCCGATCCGAATGAGAGCACACTGCACTCCATGCTCCGGGACAGATAGGCCACAACCTTACGAGTTACATCCATTATTTATTTACGGATACGTGTACACTGTACAGGGGTGTGGTATTCTCTAACTAGTCAGGACACGGATGGATAAGTAAACTAGAGATGTTCGTATAATGCTCTTTATTATGTACACACAATCGGTAGCAGAGAGGAGTCGAGCGGTGTGTGTGGTGCGTGTGTGTCTCACGTAGATTCAGCGAGGTCAGACTGGCCAGGTGCACCTAATACCCGGGTATGACCTCATTCCGTCCAACTTGGGATCATGTCACAGCACCTAGATCGGCTTAGCTGGGAAACTGAGAGGTGTATAGAATCTCAAGGGCATGACCCTACTCTGCCCAGCTGTCCTCAGGTAGTTCTACATCTGGGCCGGATTAGCGGGGAAACAGATTGGTGGTGGTAGTAGTAGTAGTAGTAGTAGTAGTAGTAGTAGTAGTAGTAGTAGTAGTAGTAGTAGTAGTAGTAGTAGTAGTAGTAGTAGTAGTAGTAGTAGTAGTAGTAGTAACAGTAGTAGCACTAGTGGGGTCCACTAAATGGGATAAAGATTAAAAGACACTTACCTATTTACCTTGCTGCTCATGAGACTCCAACCCTAGCACTCTTAGTTGTAATCCGAGTGTATCAAACACTACACTACGTGGTGCGTGTGTGTGCGTGAGATTGTATGTGTTTGCTTGTGCGTGTGTCTTTGATTTGGAAATTCATGCAATATTCTTTTTTATATAACTAACATATATTTATTTCGGCTTTCTCTATATAACACTATCATCACCCTATGGAATGTCTGTTCACTTTTTGTTATGTTTTTTTTTTCTCGTATTGACTTTAAGATGGAACAATACGATTGTTTCTTTGGCTTTTCACATAATCATCTTTTAAATATATCAACTTGAAATTCATGTTGGAAAAGCAGAACATACAGGTTCTTCCGTCTCGGAAATAAATCGAAAACTACAAATCATCATTCTTTTTCTTCAGTCACCTGCAGCAGCTCACCAAGTTGTGATGGGGTTAGTGGAACCTGTAAGACTTCATGTGACGTGGGTGAGGAACTTCACGGCACTGCGACTTGTACTGAATCGGGCTGTTCCTGCTGTGTAACCTCAGGTAATTATTCATTAACTGGATCATTATATATGAGATTATAGTGTAATAGAAAATGTATCAATGCTCTTATGAAAAAGGTGTGTGTGTGTGTGCAATAGAAAGAATGAATGTGTGTGTATGTGAGTAATACATCACTGTCGCCTGCTAGTCAGTTTCATAAGCTTTTTTCTCTACGGAAAGAGGTAAAAGATAACTTTGAAAGTCACTCAGGATGAACTGGCACTTTACAGTACATCATACACCTAAAAAGCTAAGCCACGAAATCCCGAATCATATCCTTTACATAATTTCTGTTGCGGAAAAAAAAAAAAAAACTATACATTGTTAGGAGGCTGAAACTTTTGCCTTGCTATGCCTGTGTCGCAAACATCGGAATTCTTTGGTTGTGCGTCAAGTGTTATAACAAAGTCAACAAGTTTCTCTGTTTGTATGTCTTTTTCACCTGCTGATCAACATTCCCCTACCGAAAAAACTTAGATCTAACTCTGACCGAATCCAATAGGAATGAGATCACATCACATTCCAAACTCCGGGACAGACAAGCCACAACTTTACGAGTTACATCCATTACCTATTTACAGTTGCGTGTACAGGGGTGTGGTATTCTGTAATTAGTCAGGAGACAGATGGAGAAGTAAACTAGAGATGTCCGTATACTTCTCTGTATTATGTACACACAATTGGTAGCGGAGAGTAGTCGAGCGGTGTGTGTGTGTCTCACTGAGCTTTAGGGAGGACTGACTGGCCAGGTGCACCTAATACCTGGGCATGACCTCACTGCGTCCAACTGGGGATCATGTCACAGCACCTAGAACGGCTTAGCTGGGTAACAGAGTGGTGCATGGAATCCGCAGGGTATGACCCTATTTTGCCCAGCTGTCTCAGGTAGTTCTACACCTGAGCCGTATTAGCGGGGAAACAGATTTGTGGTAGTATTACTAGTAGTAGTAGTGGTACTAGTAGTGGTAGTAGTAGTAGTAGCAGCAGCAGCAGCAGTAGTAGTAGTAGTAGTAGTAGTAGTAGTAGTAGTAGTAGTAGTAGTAGTAGTAGTAGTAGTAGTAGTTGTAACAGTAGTAGTAGTTGTAGCAGTAGTAGTACTGGGGTTCAATAAAGGGGATACACATTAAAAGACACTTGCCTATTTACCTCGCTGCTCATGGGACTCCAACCCATTACACTCGTAACCCCGTCCTCAGGGAGTTCTACACCTGGGCCGTATTAGCTGGGAAACAGATTTGTGGTAGTAGTAGTAGTAGTAGTAGTAGTAGTAGTAGTAGTAGTAGTAGTAGTAGTAGTAGTAGTGGTACTAGTAGTGGTGGTAATAGTAGTAGTAGCAGCAGCAGTAGTAATAGTAGTAGTAGTAGTAGTAGTAGTAGTAGTAGTAGTAGTAGTAGTAGTAGTAGTAGTAGTAGTAGTAGTAGTAGTAGTAGTAGTAGTAGTAGTAGTAGTAGTAGTAGTAGTAGTAGTAGTAGTAGTAGTAGCAGTAGTAGTACTGGGGTTCACTAAATTGGATACACATTAAAAGACACTTGCCTATTTACCTCGCTGCTCATGGGACTCTAACCCATTACACTCGTAACCCCGGATTACACTCTTAGTTGTAATCCGAGAGTATTAAACACTACACTACGCGGTGCGTGTGTGTGTCCATGAGATTCTATGTGTTTGCTTGTGCGTGTGTGTGTTCAACTTGGAAATGCATGCAATATTTTTTATAAATTATTAACATATATTTTTTTCCGCTTTCTCTATATAACACTACCATCTCCTTATGGAATCTCTGTTCACTATTTGTTATGTTTATTTATTTTTTTTTCGTATCGACTTTTAAAAAGGCACAAAACGATTGTTTCTTTGTTTTTGTTTGTGCGTATGTGTTCGTCTTGGAAGTGCTTGTAATAATTTTTTTTTGTATTTGTCAAACATATAATTGTTCCCTTTTTTTATATAACACTATCCTCTCCCTATAGAAATCTGTTTACTATTTTGTATATATATTTTATGTTTTTCTCGTATCGTCTTATAAGATACCACTACACGATAGTTTCTTTGGCTTGTCACATAATTAACTTTCAAATATTTGAACTTAAAATTCATGTTGCAACTACAGAGCATACAGCTTCTTTCGTCTCGGAAATAAATCAAAAACTACAGATCATCATTTTTTTTTTATTCAGTCACCTGCACCAGTTCCTCTAGTTGTGATGAGGTTAGTGGGACCTGTAGGACTTCATGTGACGAGGGTGAGGAACTTCACGGCACTGCGATTTGTACTGAAACGGGCTGTTCCTGCTGTGTAACCTCAGGTAAGTATTCATTAATTAGATATGATATTATAGTGTAATAGAAAATGTATCAATTCTCTTATGCAAAATGTGTGTGTGTGTGTGTGTGTGTGTGTGTGTGTGTGTGTGTGTGTGTGTGTGTGTGTGTGTGTGTGCGTGTGCGCGCAAGAGAAAGTATGAATGAGTGTGTATATGGGTAATACATCACTGTCGCCTGCTCGTCAGCTTCCCAAGCTGTTTCCTTTACGGAAAGATTTGAAAGATAATTTTGAAAGTCAATCGGGAAGGACTTCCACTTTACAGCACATCACACATCTAGAAAGCTAGGGCAATAATTCCCGATTCATATTATTTACATTCTTTTTGTTATGTGGGAAAAAAAAATACATTGTTAAGAGGCTCAACCTTTTGCCTTGCTATACTATGTGGCAAAATTCGAAATTCTTTGCCTCTGCGTCAAGTGTTATAACCACGTCAGTAAGTTTATCTGTTTGTATGCCTTATTCACCTGTTGATCACCTCTCCCCTACCGAAAGAGATGTTCGTATAATTATTATGTACACACAATCGGTAGCGGAGAGGAGTCGAGCGGTATGTGTGGTGCATGTGTCTCACGTAGATTCAGCGAGGACTGACTGGCCAGGTGCTCCTAATACCCGAGTATGACTTACCTCCGTCCAACTGGAGATTATGTCACAGCACCTAGAACGGCTTAGCTAGGAAACGGAGTGGTGTATGGAATTTCTAGGGCATGACCCTACTCTGCCCAGCTGTCTTCAGGTAGTTCTACACCTGGGCCGGATTAGCGGGAAAACAGATTGGTGGTAGTAGTAGTAGAAGTAGTAGTAGTAGTAGTAGTAGTAGTAGTAGTAGTAGTAGTAGTTGTTGTAGTAACTGTAGTAGTAACAATAGTAGTACTAGTGGGGTTCACTAAATGGGATACACATTAAAAGACATTTGCCTATTTACATCGCTGCTCATGGGACTCCAACCCATTACACTCGTAACCCCGTCCTCAAGTAGTTCTACACCCTAGCACTCTTAGTTGTAATCCGAGTGTATCAAACACTACACTATGCGGTGCGTGTGTGTGTGCGTGTGAGTGTATGTGTTTGTTTGTGCGTGTGTGTTCGATATGGAAATGCACGTAATATATATTTTATATATATATATATATATATATATATATATATATATATATATATATATATATATATATATATATATATATATATATTTTATATATCTATTATTTCCGCTTTCTGTATATAACACTATTATCTCCCTATGGAATCTCTATTCACTATATGTTATGTTTTTTTTTTCCTCGTATTGATTTTAAGATGCCACAATACGATTGTTTCTTTGGCTTTTCACATAATCATCTTTTAAATATATCAACTTGAAATTCATGTTGTAAATGCAGAGCACACAGGTTCTTTTGTCTCGGAAATACATCGAAAACTACAGATCATCATTCTTTTTTTACTCAGTTACCTGCAGCAGCTCCTCAAGTTGTGATGGGGTTAGTGGAACCTGTAGGACTTCATGTGACGTGGGTGAGCAACTTCACGGCACTGCGACTTGTACTGAATCGGGCTGCTCCTGCTGTGTAACATCAGGTAATTATTCATTAACTAGATCATTATATATGAGATAATAGTGAAAAAGAAAATGTATCAATGCTCCTATGAAAAAGATGTGTGTGTGTGTGTGTGTGTGTGTGTGTGTGTGTGTGTGTGTGTGTGTGTGTGTGTGTGTGTGTGTGTGTGTGTGTTTGTGTGCAATAAATAATAATAATAATAATAATGAAAGTATGAATGTGTGTGTATGTGAGTAATACATCACTGTCGCCTGCTCGTCAGTTTCCCAGGCTTTTTCCTCTACGGAAAGGTTTGAAAGATAATTTTGATAGTCAATCGGGAAGGACTTCCACTTTACAGCATATCACACACCTAGAAATCTAGGCCAAGAATTCCTGATTCATATTATTTACCTTCTTATTGTTATGTGGGGAAAAAATAAATACATTGTTAAGAGGCTCAACCTTTTGCCTTGCTTTACCGGTGTGGCAAAACTCGAAATTCTTTGGTTCTGCGTCAAGTGTTATAACCACGTCATTAAGTTTCTCTGTTTGTATGCCTTATTCACCTGCTGATCACCCTTCCCCTACCGAAAGAGCTTCTTAGATCTCACTTTGACCGAATCCGATAGGAATAAGAGCACACTGCACTCCATGCTCCGGGACAGATAGGCCACAACCTTACGAGTTACATGCATTATCTATTTACGGATACGTGTACAGGGGTGTGGTATTCTCAAACTAGTCAGGAGACGGATGTATAAATAAACTAGATATGTTCGTATAATGCTCTTTAATATGTAAACATAATCGGTAGGGGAGAGGAGTCGAGCGGTGTGTGTGGTGCTTGTGTGTCTCACGTAGATTCAGCGAGAACTGACTGGCCAGGTGCACCTAATACTTGGGTATGACCTCACTCCGTCCAACTGGGGATCATGTCACGGCACCTAGATCGGCTTAGCTGGGAAACAGAGAGGTGTATGGAATCTCCAGGGCACGACCCTACTCTGCCCAGCTGTCCTAAGGTAGTTCTACACCTGGGCCGGATTAGCGGGGAAACAGATTGGTGGTAGTAGTAGTAGTAGTAGTAGTAGTAGTAGTAGTAGTAGTAGTAGTAGTAGTAACAGTAGTAGCACTAGTGGGGTTCACTAAATGGGATACACATTAAAAGACACTTGCCTATTTACCTTGCTTATGGGACTCCAATCCGAGTGTATCAAATACTACACTACGCGGTGCGTGTGTGTGTGCGTGAGATTGTATGTGTTTGCTTGTGCGTGTGTGTTCGATTTGGAAATGCATGTAATATATATATATATATATTTTTTTTTATATATATATATCTATCATATTTATTTCCGCTTTCTGTATATAACACTATCATCTCCCTATGGAATCTCTGTTCACTATATGTTATGCTTTCTTTTTTCTCGTATTGATTTTAAGATGCCACAATACGATTGTTTCTTTGGCTTTTCACATAATCATCTTTTAAATATATCAAGTTGAAATTCATGTTGGAAATGCAGAGCACATAAGTTCTTTTGTCTCGGAAATACATCGAAAACTACAGATCATCATTCTTTTTTTACTCAGTTACCTGCAGCAGCTCCTCAAGTTGTGATGGGGTTAGTGGAACCTGTAGGACTTCATGTGACGTGGGTGAGGAACTTCACGGCACTGGGACTTGTACTGAATCGGGCTGTTCCTGCTGTGTAACATCAGGTAATTTTTCATTAACTGGATCATTATATATGAGATAATAGTGTAATAGAAAATGTATCAATGCTCTTATGAAAAAGATGTGTGTGTGTGTGTGTGTGTGTGTGCAATAGAAAGTATGAATGTGTGTGTATGTGAGTAATACATCACTGTCGCCTGCTCGTCAGTTTCCCAAGCTTTTTCCTCTATGGAAAGATTTGAAAGATAATTTTGAAAGTCAATTTGGGAAGAACTTCCTCTTTACAGCACATCACACATCTAGAAAGCTAGGTAAATAATTCCCGATTCATATTAATTATATTCTATTTGTTATGTGGGAAAAAAAAGAAAAATACATTGTTAAGAGGGTTTTGCCTTGCTTTACCTGTGTGGCAAAACTCGAAATTCTTTGGTTCTGCGTCAAGTACTATAACCACGTCATTAAGTTTCTCTGTTTGTATGCCTTTTTCACCTGCTGATCATCCTTCTCCTACCGAAAGAGCTTAGATCTCACTCTGACCGAATCCGATAGGAATGAGAGCACAATGCACTCCACGCTCCGGAACAGACAGGCAACAAACTTACGAGTTACATCCATTACCTATTTACGGATACGTGTACAGGGGTGTGGTATTCTCTAACTAGTCAGGAGACGGATGGAGTAGTAAACTAGAGATGTTCGTATAATTCTCTTTATTATGTACACGCAATCCGTAGCGGAGAGGAGTCGAGCGGTGTGTGTGGTGCATGTGTGTCTCACATAGATTCAGCGAGGACTGACTGGCCAGGTGCACCTAATATCCGGGTATGACCTCACTGCGTCCAACTGGGGATCATGTCACAGCACCTAGAACGGCTTAGCTGGGAAACAGAGTGATGTATGGAATCTCCAGGGCATAACCCTACTCTGCCCAGTTGTCCTCAGGTAGTTCTACACCTGGGACGGATTAGCGGTGAAACAGATTGGTGGTAGTAGTAGTAGTAGTAGTAGTAGTAGTAGTAGTAGTAGTAGTAGTAGTAGTAGTAGTAGTAGTAGTAGTAGTAGTAGTAGTAGTAGTAGTAGTAGTAGTAGTAGTAGTAGTAGTAGTAGTAGTAGTAGTAGTAGTAGTAGTAGTAGTAGTAGTAACAATAGTAGTAACAGTAGTAGTACTAGTGGGGTTCACTAAATGGGATAAACATTAAAAGACACTTGCCTATTTACCTTGTTGCTCATGACACTCCAATCCTAGCACTCTTAGTTGTAATACGATTGCATCAAACACATCACTACGCGGTGCGTGTGTGTGCGTGAGATTGTATGTGTTTGCTTATGCGTGTGTCTTTGATTTGGAAATGCATGCAATATTTTTTTTTATATAACTAACATATATTTATTTCCGCTTTCTGTATATAACACTATCATCACCCTATGGAATCTCTGTTCACTATTTGTTATGTTTTTTTTCTCGTATTGACTTTAAGATGCCGCAATACGATTGTTTCTTTGGCTTTTCACATGATCATCTTTTACATATATCATCTTGAAATTCATTTTGGAAATGCAGAACACACAGGTTCTTTCGTCAAGGAAATAAATCGAAAACTACAGATCATCATTCTTTTTTCTTAAGTCACCTGCAGCAGCTCACCAAGTTGTGATGGGGTTAGTGGAATCTGTAGGACTTCATGTGACGTGGGTGAGGAACTTCACGGCACTGCCACTTGTACTGAATCGGGCTGTTTCTGCTGTGTAACCTCAGGTAATTATTCATTAACTGGATCATTATATATGAGATTATAGTGTAATAGAAAATGTATCAATGCTCTTATGAAAAAGGTGTGTGTGTGTGTGTGTGTGTGTGTGTGTGTGTGTGTGTGTGTGTGTGTGTGTGTGTGTGTGCAATAGAAAGAATGAATGTGTGTGTATGTGAGTAATACATCACTGTCGCCTGCTAGCCAGTTTCATAAGCTTTTTCCTCTACGGAAAGAGGTAAAAGATAACTTTGAAAGTCACTCAGGATGAACTGGCACTTTACAGTACATCACACACCTAAAAAGCAAAGCCACGAAATCCCGAATCATATCCTTTACATATTTTTTGTTGTGGAAAAAAAAAACAACTATACATTGTTAAGAGGGTCAAACTTTTGCCTTGCTATGCCTGTGTCGCAAACATCGGAATTCTTTGGTTGTGCGTGAAGTGTTATAACAAAGTCAACAGGTTTCTCTGTTTGTATGTCTTTTTCACCTGCTGATCACCCTTCCCCTACCGAAAAAAACTTAGATCTCACTCTGACCGAATCCAATACGAATGAGAGCACACCACATTCCACACTCCGGGACAGACAAGCCACAAATTTAGGAGTTACATCCATTACCTATTTACAGTTGCGTGTACAGGGGTGTGGTATTCTGTAATCAGTCAGGAGACAGATGGAGAAGTAAACTAGAGATGTTCGTATACTTCTCTTTATTATGTACACACAATCGGTAGCGGAGAGTAGTCGAGCGGTGTGTGTGGTGCGTGTGTGTCTCACTCAGCTTTAGGGAGGACTGACTGGCCAGGTGCACCTAATACCTGGGCATGACCTCACTGCGTCCAACTGGGGATCATGTCACAGCACCTAGAACGGCTTAGCTGGGTAACAGAGTGGTGCATGGAATCCCCAGGGTATGACCTATTTTGCCCAGCTGTCCTTTAGGTAGTTCTACACCTGGGCCGTATTAGCGGGGAAACAGATTTGTGGTAGTATTACCAGTAGTAGTAGTGGTACTAGTAGTGGTAGTAGTAGTAGTAGCAGCAGCAGTAATAGTAGTGGTAGTAGTAGTAGTAGTAGTAGTAGTAGTAGTAGTAGTAGTAGTAGTAGTAGTAGTAGTAGTAGTAGTAGCAGTAGTAGTACTGGGGTTCAGTAAAGGGGATACACATTAAAAGACACTTGCCTATTTACCTTGCTGCTCATGGGACTCCAATCCATTACACTCGTAACCCCGTCCTCAGGTAGTTCTACACCTGGGCCGTATTAGCGGGGAAACAGATTTGTGGTAGTAGTAGTAGTAGTAGTAGTAGTAGTAGTAGTGGTGGTAGTAGTAGTAGTAGTAGTAGTAGCAGCAACAGTACTAATAATAGTAGTAGTAGAAGTAGTAGTAGTAGTAGTAGTAGTAGTAGTAGTAGTAGTAGTAGTAGTAGTAGTACTACTAGTAGTAGTAGTAGTAGTAGTAGTAGTAGTAGTAGTAGTAGTAGTAGTAGTAGTAGTAGTACTACTACTACTACTACTAGTAGTAGTAGCAGTAATAGTACTGGGACATGGGACTCCAACCCATTACACTCGTAACCCCGGATTACACTCGTAGTTGTAATCCGAGTGTATCAAACACTACACTACGCGGTGCGTGTGTGTGTCCGTGAGATTCTGTGTTTGCTTGTGCGTGTGTGTCTTCAACCTGGAAATGTATGCAATATTTTTTATATATTTCTAACATATATTTTTTTTTTTCGCTTTCTCTATATAACACTACCATCTCCTTATGGAATCTCTGTTCACTATTCGTTATGTTTATTTATTTTTTTTTCGTATCGACTTTTAAAATGTCACAAAACGATTGTTTCTTTGTTTTTATTTGTGCGTATGTGTTCGTTTTGGAAGTGCGTGTAATATTTTTTTTTTGTATTTTTCTAACATATAATTGTTCCGTTGTTTTTTTTTTTTTTATATATCACTATCTTCTTTTTATAGTTTACCATTTTGTATATATATTTTACGTTTTTCTCGTATCGTCTTTTAGGATACCACAAAACGATTATTTCTTTGGCTTGTCACATAATTAACTTTTAAATATTTGAAGTTAAAATTCATGTTGCAACTACAGAGCATACAGCTTCTTTCGTCTCGGAAATAAATCGAAAACTACAGATCATCATTCTTTTTTATTCAGTAACCTGCACCAGCTCCTCTAGTTGTAATGGGGTTAGTGGGACCTGTAGGACTTCATGTGACGTGGGTGAGGAACTTCATGGCAGTGCGACTTGTACTGAAACGGGCTGTTCCTGCTGTGTAACCTCAGGTAAGTATTCATTAATTGGAGATTGTGAGATTATATGAGATTATAGTGTAATAGAAAGTGTATCAATGCTCATATGCAAAATGTGTGTGTGTATGTGTGTGTGTGTGTGTGTGTGTGTGTGTGTGTGTGTGTGTGTGTGTGTGTGTGTGTGTGTGTGTGTGTGGGTGTGTGTTCAGTAGAAAGTATGGATATGTGTGTATGTGTGTAATACATACTCGTAATTATCGCCTGCTCGTCAGCTTGCCAAGCTTTTTCCTCTACGGAAAGAACTGATAGATAATTATGAACGTTACTCGGGAAGGACTGCCGCCTTACAGCACACCACACACCTAGACAGCTACGCTAGAAATTCCCGAATCATATCCTGTACGTACTCTTTGTTATAAAGAAAAAATAAATAAAAAAAAAAAAAAAAAAAAAAAATATATATATATATATATATATATATATATATATATATATATATATATATATATATATATATATATATATTAACCCGTACAGCGTCAGAGACGTACGAGATACGTCGGCGCGCTTTCTCGTGTTTTCGGAGGTATGGCGTCTTGAAAACCTACTATTATACTGCAATCATGCATTTTAGACATTGCTCATGGTGGCTCCTCGTCCCTGCTAACATGAATGCTTCCTGTATTTATTTATTACAATTCTGAACTTTAGCAGTTTCTGCTGCCTTCAGCTAGGTGTAGCGGGAAACTGACGCCTCAACTCCGCTAATATGAACAAAGCGTATTTTTCTTTACTTTTTCTTACCATTTCAGTTGTGTTTGGTAACTGTTATATCGTGGTAGTGAAAACTTTGTATGACATAAATAAGAATCGCTTTGTTATAAGGAAAAAAGTACATATTACTCTGAAAATATTTGCACCGTGAAAGGCAAGACTCCCTCACGATATCTCGTGTTCATCTTTATCCACATACACTCCCAAACAGCAAAACATGACATGTTGTTTTTCTTTCAACCCTGGAACGATAGTATGCATGTGTCCAACTCGGGGATCGACTGGTGAGAAACGAGGAAGCGAATAAACTAGTCACATAAGGCTTTGCTAAGTCGCTAATCTTAGCGCAAAATATATCGCACCAATTAATACCATTTCCAGTTAGTTCTGGGAGGAATGACTGTCATTTTCATTTGTTTCACATCATTTAAGACTGGTTAGGAAAAAAAAATCCATGATGTGGCCAGCACTGGCGAAATCACAAAGTCTCAGATCTGCTGACGCTGTACGGGTTAAAAGGCTCAGCCTTTTGCCTTGCTGTTCCTTTCTCGCAAGCCTTGGAATTCTCTGGTTGTGCCTCAAGTGTTATAACCACACCAACGAGTTTCTTTGTTTGTATGCCCTATTCACCTGCTGGTTACCCAGCCAGCTCTTCCCCTAAGGAAAGAGCTTAAATGTCAATTTGACCGATACCGATAGGAAATGAGAGCACAATATACTCCACACTCCGGGACAAACAAGCCACAACCTTTCGAGTTAAACCCGTTACCTATTTCCGGCTATGTGTACAGGGGTGTGGTATTCTCTAACTAGCCAGGACACGGATGAAGAAGTAAACTAGAGATGTTTGAATACTGCTCTTTATTATGCACACTCAATCTGTAGCGGAGACGAGTTGAGCGTTGTATGTGGTATGTTTGCTTGTCACGGAGCTTCAGGGAGGACTGACTGGCCAGATGCACCTAATTCCCGGGCATGACCTCACTCCGTCCAACTGGGGATCAAGTCACCGCACCTGGTACGGATTAGCTGGGGAACAGAGTGGTGCGTGGAATCCCCTGGGCATGACCAGACTCTGCCCAGCTCTCCTCAGGTAGTTCTACACATGGCCCGGATTAGTGGGGAAACTGATTGTTGGTATTATTATTATTATTATTATTATTATTATTATTAGTAGTAGTAGTAGTAGTAGTAGTAGTAGTAGTAGTAGTAGTAGCAGTAGTGGGGTTCTCTACCTTACCCCCCTCCCCCAAAAGAAGGAGTATCCAGACTTTAATAACAGATAATTAAATAGGTGAGAAAAAAGAAAACGAGGCATGAAAGGAAAAGGAAAGCGAAGGTAACTAGCAAGGAGCCTCTAATTGGCCTGGAAAAAGTCAGGGGGTTGCCTTAACCACAGCGGGTGATGACGGCCGGAGAAGTGACAGGGGATGAAATTGAGTGGACTATAGGCTGTGTAGCAGAGAGGAGAGATGTTACAGGAGGAGGAAATGGGGGCTGGGAGACAGGTGGGGCGACTGGTGTTGGGTGGGGGGTTGCAGGCGGCGCGCTTGGCTCTTGGTCTGCCAAGGGGCGAGGTGAGGACGACGCTGGCCCCGACGCGACCAGAATCCCAGTGGTGGCGCCCCGCGGGGGCAGGCAGAGCAGTACCACCTCCCTGGGGTGAGGAAGGTGCAATGGCTCCACCACAGGAGGAAGGTGCTGCTGGGGGAGCAGGTGTGGCGCCGCGGACGGAGCAGGAAGCAGATGAGCCGACTTCACCCGGTCCTATGAAGCGACGTACGGACTGCCCTTAATCTTCAGGATGACGTATTTCTCTCCCTGTGCACCACGCGATATGGGCTCGTATAAGGCGGCTGGAGAGGTCTTGTGGTAACGCCAGTTCTCAGGAAGACAGCTGCCGCATCACGGAGGTCCGCCGGGAAGTGGGTGGGGCAAGAAGGGGGGTGGACGAAGAGGAGTGGGCTGGAGGTTCGCCATAGCCTGTCGCAACTCCGGAAGGAAGGCTAGGACGTGTCCCCCCCGGCTGCCCAGGTGCCGCGAATTGGCAAGAAAGCCGCAAGTCCTCCCCGTGTGATGCACGTCCTCCTTCTGCGTGGCCCTCCGGGTCAGAAGGATGAGCATGAGCAATGGTCACCATGACAAGGAGGTAGCCATAGTCGTGTCCAGCAGACTGCAGCCATGTGTTGTAGAGGTTACTTCGGTTGATGAGCGTATGATGCGACTAAGGCTGAAGCACAGTCTAGGCTTCATGTCTGTTGTTGCAGTATACACTCTTACCAAGGTGTGCAAACTGAATAGGAGACGTTCTACGCCAAACTCGACTCTGTACTGGACCAGTATCCCTGTCGTGATGAGCTTTTTGTCTTGTGCGACTTTAATCCTGTCACTGGCACTAAGAGTGGCTACGAGTTGTGTTGGTCCTATGGCTCTGGTACCAGGAACAGCAATAACAGCTCTTTCCCTCTGAATCTTGTAAATTCCAGAAGATTCAGAATTCCATGTTCTTGGTATCAGAGACCAGCGCCGGTAGATCTATGGGATTCCTTGAAACGTGAGACTCTTGAGGCTGCCAAGGAATTCGTTGGGAAGCGCCGAAGGTCAAGGAGTGGCTTTGCCTCGGTAAAGACGCAGCACAGTATTGAGGAGAGTCGTGCTGCCAGACTTGCTGAGAACTGCGACCAGTCCAGGGCTCTGTCACGTAGGACTAGAGCTTTCCTGAGGAGAGACAAGGTGAGGCATGCCAGGGGTCTTGCTGAGGATGTAAAGTGTTATTTAAATGCTAATGACCTCCGACATGCTTATCAAGCCCTGAAGAAACTCTGATTCAAGTCTACATCTTAGGCGAACACTATCAGAACACAAGATGGTCACCCCGTTTCGGACGCAGATGGACAGATGGCTCGTTGTGGTGAGTACTTTGAGCAGCTGTTCACGGTGTATCCTCCAAGCGAACAGCTCCAGATTGCCGGGTTACAGATGCTTGATACCGATCCACCCGTTGACGAAACTGCACCCTCCACTGATGATGTCAAAGAGGCTGTTCCAAATTTGAGGGGTGGAAAGACAGCTGATCTCTGCAAAATCAGTGCGGAGCAGCTCAAAGCGAAAGGTGAGGTCATGATACATGGGTTGCATGTTGTCTTGACTGTTGTATGGCATCCAGGTAACATTCACCCAGACTGGAAAAAAGGATTGGTCCTTCTTATCTGAAAAGGGAAAGAGGACCGTCAGGATTACAGCAGCTACCGCGGTATAACACTGCTCAGCGTACCAGGCAAGGTACTTGCCCATTTATTGTTGATGCGGATCCGTAGTCACCTGCTGATACACCAGAGACCTAAAAAAATGGGTTCACGCCTGGTAAGTCAATAACTAACCGGATACTAGCGCTTCACGTACTGGTGGAACGCTGACATGAGTTTCGACAAGGGATGCTTGCAGCCTATGGTGATCTCATTAAGGCGTTTGATTCAGTGCATCGAGAGAGAGTCTGGGATCTTTTGCATCTCCGTGGGATTCCTGCAAGACTTATTGGCCTATTAACTGGCCTCTATTCTGGGACTGTGAGTGCTCTGAAGTGTGGAGGGAACGTGTCCAGTTTCTTCCCTGGGAATACGGGAGTGAAGCAAGGTAGTGTAGTGCGTAACGACGGTGGGTCGAGCCAAGAATTTGTACGGTGGATTGGCCTGTCCCCACAGCGTTATGGACTAACAGAACATGAGTATTTGACGTTGTCGGTACCTGTGCAGACAGACGAAGATTTGGATCTTCATGTCGGTGGTGATTTCTGTCTTACTCTAAGGTTGTGAGACATGGACACTAAACACCGATCTGAAGAGGCGAATTGATATGTCTTTGGTACTAGATGCCTTCGGAAGATCATGGGTTACCGCTAGTATGACTTTGTGTCAAATCAGCGATTCCTTTGTGAGACCGATTCGATGCAGATTACCAGCACAGTCCGTCAACGCCAACTGCGACTATATTAGCACGTGGGAAGCTACCCGAAAGCTGCATATTCAGTTGTCTCCGATAGGAAAAACCCAGCATAGAGGAGACCAAGGAGACGTCCACAAAACTCATGGCTGCGGTAAGTCGATGCCTCTTGCTGGGAGTTACTTGGCATGGGAAGGTAGCCTGCATGTGAACTCGTGAGACATGATCACCTGGAGTAGCGCTATAGGGTAGGCGAGGCGACGCTCCCCCCCAGCGTATGTCCCCCATGACTGATTTATTGACAAGTTGCCTTCGTGGTCTTAATCTTATCTCTTACTTTCCTGTATTTGACTGGGCGAGAATGGACAGCACAGTTCCACTGACATATGAGTCTTTTGATATGGGGCCTCATAAATGGAGCATGATACTCACTGCAACATTTATTACCTGGAAGTAGTGGTGGAAGACTTCCGTGTTGGTGACGAGGTAATTGTACCATTTGGTGTGGACGTCTACCACTTCCAGCACCTTGGTCCACGGGTGATGCATCACCCATTGGCCAAACTCTCTCATGACTGAGCCAGGCATGGAGTGATAGGTCTTGGTGAAAGCTGGCCAGTAGTGCGAAGTGGTGGGTGTAGGGGTCCACAGGATGGAGAGGAGGATGATGCGTCGCATGGGTGTCAGGCGCTTAGGAGGGGAGTATTGTTGACTTTATTCATTCATAATAATGTCGAGAGTTCTTTGCTAGTGCGTGAAGAAGTCTGGGTGAGGTTCATTTGGTGTAGAATGTCACCGATATCTAGACGATTAAAGTCCCCACATAATGACCAGCTCAGCGGCAGGATATCTCCCCCTCATCAACAGTATTTATGATGTGCTCAGTGAGCATCTGTGTTGTGACGGCTCTGCACGGGGCGGTAGGTGAAGCATAGGATGATAGAGGCTACATTCCTAAGATTTGTGTGTGTGTGTGTGTGTGTGTGTGTGTGTGTGTGTGTGTGTGTGTGTGTGTGTGTGTGTGTGTGTGTGTGTGTGTGTGTGTGTGTGTGTGCATTTCGTGTTGATTGTTGGCAAACGATGTATTACGTTGGTACACCCTGGTTTGGAGGAGCAAATCAACTTTCAACGTACATTTGACTTATAATGCCGATGGTAAAATGTGATGTACAAAGACATAACGAAATTCATGTCGTCAAGGTAACAAGGTAGACTTAGAGAGCGTAAATGTCTACTGAGGGAGCACAGCGACGACTGAAGGAGTCGGACACGACTTGAAAAGACAAAAATAAAATTTTCCCAACATGCAATATCATGCAGTAAAAAGTAGCCATAAGTTACTTAATAAAGGAAATGAACTGCATATATAATTCAAAGTACATGATACATTTACATAAATAATGATTATGCTTAAGATGCTTATATATAATATAATTATATGTGAAAAAGGAATTATTACAGTAGCAATTTATCTGTGATGACGAATTATAGGTACTAAATCAAGAAATACGTTTTCATTAGAATTTCTTTTACAGATTTGTTGTCAATTATAACAATAACCAATTATGATGGAAAATACAGGGAACCTTTTTTTTTTTTTCCTCAGGCACGTGCAGTAGTTCTCCATCTTGTGAGGGTGAATGTAGGACTTCATGTAACTCAAATGAGGAGGAGGATGACGAAGGGTCATGTTCGGGAGCTAACTGTATTTGCTGTGTTGAAGACGGTGAGTATTTATGAAGATTTAGGGCAAACAAAAGCATTAAACAATCGATTGTCCTTACTAAATGTATATTATATATATATATATATATATATATATATATATATATATATATATATATATATATATATATATATATATATATATATATATATATATATATATATATATATATATATATATATATATATATATATATATATATATATATATATATATATATATATATATATATATATATATATATATATATATATATATATATATATATATATATATATATATATATATATATATATATATATATATATATATATATATATATATATATATATATATATATATATATATATATATATCTATCTATATCTATATATATATATATATATATATATATATATATATATATATATATATATATATATATATATATATATATATATTGTCTCCCAAAAATGTATATAACTCAATTGTTTTTTTCTTTGCAGATTAAACCAACATGAACGAAATGATGGCAGCCAGACTGTATTTTGAAGAAAGTATCATTCTAGAATGATACTAAAAAGTAAGAAAACGCAGTTGAAGTGCAGAGACAATTTAGGAGGTTATTTGAAAAAGAACTACCAACACGTGTTATCATCTGTTAAATTTAAGATAAGTTTGAAGGTGATGGAACTGTTCAGAACAATAAAATGATGTTGTAAATTATTCTACATGTTAAAAATTAAATAAATGATGATAAACAGCAAGTTTAGAATTATTTAAAGTGTGTATACATTTTTGAGACACTCATATATATATATATATATATATATATATATATATATATATATATATATATATATATATATATATATATATATATATATATATATATATATATATATATATATATATATATATATATATATATATATATATATATATATATATATATATATATATATATATATATATATATATATATATATATATATATATATATATATATATATATATATATGCCAGTTTCTGGTGACTTGATATAATCAGCCACTGCACACAGCTCTACTGTGACAATGTGTAGACCTCATTGAATTGGTTGGCTGAAATATCCTGAAGGGACCCCTGAGTCATATCTTGATCTTTAATTAATAGTATTTATTTACATATCTTATGTCCTGAGGGCCCTCCCTATACAATTATTTTGCATGTGGAGTCTGGGGAACCTTGGAATGCCACTGTCGTATTTACCTCCTCGTGGGGATGAGACGCGTGTTGAAGATGGTATGGACGAGTTAATATACGATGCCTTGGACACCGGGATAGCATTCTTATGTCCTGAGGGCCCTATACAATTATTTTGCATGTGGAGTCTGGGGAACCTTGGAATGCCCCTGTCGTATTTACCTCCTCGTGGGGATGAGACGCGTGTTGAAGATGGTATGGACGAGTTAATATACGATGCCTTGGACACCGGGGATAGCATTCTGCTGTTTCTTCTCTTAAGGAAGACTCTAAATAACATGCTTCTCTCTGGTTTATTCAAAAAGCAATCCTGACTCTAATTATGGCATTCTGAACAGTGTTCTTAATATGGACTTTGTCTTGTCTAGATCAAAGTGTGACTGCCGCTCTGTGGACAAACTCACTAATCATTAAAGCGGTAAATGTAGTGATTCGTTTTATATATTCGAAAGGTTCCATTCATTGCTTCACCTTAATTATAAACCTGGGTCGTGGTGAATCATTGTTCGTCCATAGCCCATTTTGAGTTGATTAGGCTATACTTGTACCTATATATCAATTATATGATTGTATATTTTTTTGTGTAAGATATACTACACACTGTCTTCATTATTATTCTAGGTATGGTGTTCTTTGCTGAATAAACCTTACACCAAAGGAATGTTGACTTTCACTAAAACTAGTAGTTGTAGTAGTAGTGTAGCTGTCATAATTACTACACGGGAAGATACCAATAGCGGGCGATCTCAGGCGATCGGAGGCCAGCGGTGGTGTGATGTAAACAGGTGATGATACAGTGCTCCACTGGGCCAACTTCGGGGACAGGGGCACTGACACAATTTCATGGTATTTCACATGTAATAATTTAATATTAGCACATTGTTCTTCACTTTGTACACCCATACGAGACACTCAGCACTCCAAAACAGATACAAGATACTCTTTACCCTACCTAATCGATGTCATCCAGGCTGCGTCTGAACAAAGTGGGTCAGATTGACCTCGGCTTTTGATGAGACCTCAAACCTAACTCTACTCAGACCATAAAGTACTATAAAGGTAAAGATGCCACGGCTTGGTCACTCTCTGAGAACAAACACATGGTAGGCTTTTACATCCACTACACTGGAGTTTTGCAGTTACATATTAACACAGACTCTTCATCAAGGTGAACAAACGTTGCTAAAGGTCCGTCCACACGATCGAACAATGTTCGACGGACAAAATTGTTAACAATTACCAGTGGAAAGCGGAAAGGCTCATGCTGCATAGTGCAATATTTTTGGCCTTGTTTTTTTCTTGTCTACCATGGTAGTGATGTACTGCACCAGTCGTCCAAGGCCACACAATGACTTAAATGCCTGAATTACCAACGGACATCACCTTCGAACATTGTCTACCGGTCTTTGCCCTGTGAGCAGAGTTGAAACGGTGGTAAAAAAAACTCATCTGGTACCACTGCTTGTTGCCAGATCCAGTTCCATCGTTTCACCGCTTATGACGTCATCCTGTTTCTCCTGTGATATGGTAACGATTTTGTCCGTCGAACATTGTTCGATCGTGTGGACGCACCTTAAAGTACGATGCCTGCTGAGATGGCGGATTCCGGCTCGGTAAGAACTAACAAATAAGTATGGAGATGATGGTAGTCTGCTGTGTAATACCGAACGTGTATTAAGATTCCTTTCCCTTCGAGAAAGGAACCAACTTGTGATACCCTTGGTGATACCTTCAAGTTACGCGTGCGGAGTTTGAAAATGAATCCTATGAGAGGCTCAAAATGCTTCCTAAAGCAATATCTACTACTTGGGTTACTATATGTCACTTTAAACAGAATCTTGTCATAGTGATAAGAAAAAAAAAAACATGTTTTTAGAATGTGTCTAAAACCACTGAACAAAATTGGTCACACTGTCAAGATTAAACTTTTCATTCATGATAAAATTTTATGTATATCTTAACAATATTTATTTGTCTTTATGACAACATATAACTTGTTCGAAAAAGAAAATATTTTAGTCATGCTGAAAAATGTGGATCCTTGTCAGTTTAGTTTGACAAGATGCTCTTGGCAGCCTGATATGAAGTAATTTTGTCTCTCCTGACAAGATGCTGCGGTCACCTTGACAAGAGGTAAACTTGTCTCACATGACCAGATGCCGTGGTTAGCCCGTGGTGGTGTAGGCAGGTAACATGGGTTGGAGACAAAGCGACTAGATAAGAAATACATTTTTAAAGTCATCTTTATATATAGAAAATACCATAGGTGGAAACACAGAATATAATATTTTCTTGAAAGCTTCAAAATAAATGCAATGCAATACATATAACATATGTAGGTAGAAATATTCATTGTAATATTTTTGATAAATAACTTTAACTGATAAATAAATTTTACAATGATTCTGTGAGTCTGCTAAATAAATCATCTGAATAGTTAATCTATAGATGCTCGCTAACAATAAGTACAAAGTATTACATGTATGAGTAAGTAGTGTTGTTATCACCTGGAAAAAAAAAATACAAAAATATTGATGAGCATGAGTTATAAAGGAACTAAATTTTTTGACGCACCACACCAAGTAAAGGTTTTGTACTGTGTTTATTTGTAATATACAAAAGCGTACTGAAGCTTGGAGGCTTGGTAGCGAGTAGACGTGATGAGGCTTGAGAAGCTCCCGGTGTAGCAGTAGGAAGTGGTACGTCCATGGAACGCCCAAGTTATCGTACCAAGGCCTGCGCAGTTGACGCGTTCCATGGATATTCCACTTCCTACTGCACTAGCAATAGGAAGTGTAATGTCCATGGAACGCGTCAAGTGCTGATATCTGTAAACATGTCTGGCTCCGTGAAAGTTAACCATGGAAAAAGTATAAGGCTATACGCTCAGTCTATAATGTAAGGCAAAGCCTTTACCTATTATTATTATGATTACTATAATTATTATTATTATTATTATTATTATTATTATTATTATTATTGTTATCATTATAACTATTATAATTATTGTTATTATTTTTTTTTATATTACTTATTATTATTATTATTATTATTATAATTATTGTTATTATTATTATTATCAATTATTATTAATATTATTATTATTATTATTATTATTATTATTATTATTATTAATATTATTATTATTGTTATTATTAATGTTGTCGTTGTTGTTGCAACAATATCCATCATCATTGTTTTCCTGAAATTAAGGTTGCACTCGGATAATTTATCTCCACGATATAAACGAAACTTAAGTAAGGAAATGAAAGTCTAGGGAGAAACCATATAGGTAAATCCTATGTAGTCAAAAAAACTATTTTAACAGTGCAATTACCCAGTTCAGCAACAAGAAGAATAATTAACTGTGGATAAAGTTGTAAACTTATCACTAGTGCATTATACACCAACCTTTTTACAATAAAAATTATAAAAATTGCTTCGGCTAGCATATGGAAGACAGTTTCCCAAATCTAAAATACGGATTCGCTGGAAACATCTCTTTTTTTTATTGAAAGTATGAAATCTGGTGGAAGACATGCGCTGCTCCCGCGTCTTCCATATTATAATGAATCATGCGCCTGGCAGAGCTACTGTCCACGCAAGCGCATTTGGCGTGTTCCATGGACATTCCACTTCCTACTGCTACAGCGGCACGCCCGAAAATAGGGTGTCATGCTCCACAGTATAGTATAGCCTGTCTCTGTCTTAATCCTTGAACATACCTCTCTCTCTCTCTCTCTCTCTCTCTCTCTCTCTCAATATACTGTAATTGAAAAAGACTCAGCCTGTGCCAAGCTTTTCATTCAATGTACTGCCGAGGTGGAAAACTGTGTGTGTGTGTGTGTGTGTGTGTGTGTGTGTGTGTGTGTGTGTGTGTTAAGGTATAGTGTAATAAATATAGAAAACATTACTGGACGCAAAGAGAGAGAGAGAGAGAGAGAGAGAGAGAGAGAGAGAGAGAGAGAGAGAGAGAGAGAGAGAGAATGTGGTGGTTGCAGTTGTTGTTGTTTTATTTTTAACAGCACGATGGCTGGATGGGCTTGTAGGAGCCCTACTAGAGTTGGGTCTTGAAACCCAAGCCTTTATGTAAGTGTAAGAATGTCAAGGAAGGAAGGACCGCAGCTCCTGCCCTCCTTGACACTCTTTGCCTCGTGGTGGTTGCAGTTGCCAGCTAATTATATATGACTGACACCACTCTCTCTCTCTCTCTCTCTCTCTCTCTCTCTCTCTCTCTCTCTCTCTCTCGTGTGTTTGTGTTGCCAGTCTGCAGGCTCATGTCTCCCTGGCCACGCCCAACGGGTCTACTTTTTACCTGAACAAAATGATAAACTTCGCCAGGTATCGCTAAGTATGCGTTGGTTTCGGTTCTTCATGGCGTGAAGGAAGGCCAAAGGGTTGTTTGTGATCGGTGAAGACCTTCGTAGTTTGAGGGCCAGGATGAAGGTAGCACTCAAAACGTTGAAGTGCCAGGACGAGTGCCAAAGCCTCTTTCTCGATGGTGGAGTAGTTGAGTAATTTCAGTAGGTGTGTAGGGCGGAGACGTCTGTAGAGGTTGGCAACACTGCTTGTAGATGGAAGGGGCGGGAGTGATCTGGCGTCCAGACCACTGGCTCTGAGGAGAGGAACGCCTTAATATGTTGGAAGGCTTGGTCGCAGGTCGGCGTCCAGTGGAAGGGGACGGAAGTGATGATAAGGTCCGTCAGGGGGCG
Source organism: Portunus trituberculatus (assembly GCF_017591435.1). Classification (NCBI taxonomy): domain Eukaryota; kingdom Metazoa; phylum Arthropoda; class Malacostraca; order Decapoda; family Portunidae; genus Portunus; species Portunus trituberculatus. The sequence continues at coordinate 648,796 of NC_059276.1, forward strand.
GTCAGGGTGGAGAAGTTCCTAAAGAACCGTCTGTAGAAACCGGCTATCCCCAAGAACCTCATGAGAGTTGTTCTGGTGGTAGGGACAGGGAAGCCAAGGATGGCCTCCACATTTGCTCTCTTGGGGGGAACCTTGCCGTTCCCCACCACATATCCCAGGTACACAACCGTAGACTTCCCGAAGGTGGACTTGGCCAGGTTGATCGTAAGACCGGCTTTCTGCAACAGACCCATCACCCTCCGGAGACGGGTCAGATGTGTCACCCAGGTCGTTCCTTCCATGTCCTGGGTGATGTAATTTATAACCCTCTGGAAGGTGGCGGGAGGAGGAGGAGGATTTGGTGTTAGGCGCCGCAACAGCATAGGTCATATAGCGCAGCATGAAACTATTTAATTAAAACCAAAAGGGTTTAAAACAAATCGTAAAATAACTAAAACAAGTAAAACCGATAAAATTAATGGTAATTAAAAACAAAAAGCTACAATAATATACATAAAACATTAAAATACATATAATAACATTAAATAAAATTCACAGCTTTGGGAGAAGGCCAGCTTCTCCCAAAAATCTAAAAACGTCATGGCCTTGGGCAAGACACTTTGGTCCAAGGATCTTTGAGATATAATAGACACCACTATCTCTACCGCGACAGCGGTAGAGGTAGCGGTGTCGTAACTCTATCAAACTAGGGCACTCTACCAATAGGTGCCGCACGGTAAGCGGCACCAGGCAGTCATCACAGTAAGGTTGAGGGTCCCTGGTCAACAGGTACCTCTGTGTAAGGTACGTCTGTAAACGTCGATCTCGAACATGGGTATATGTCCAGTGAGGGATAGAGGAAATAGTGATCTCTCCCATTTTCGAGGTTGCAACCCCCGTTAGCCATCTCCTCTGCCAGATTGCTGCAACTGCCTCACGAATTAGAGGAAAGACATCTCGAAACGGAACAGACGCAGGAGATGGAGCGCGACTTGCTGCCTCTTTAGCGAGGCGATCTGCGTGTTCATTCCCTGGAACACCAACGTGACCAGGAACCCAACAGAACCCAACACGATATCCTCGTTGTGTAAGAAGATATAGCCACTCCAGGGCTGATAAAACCAAAGGGTTAAAGGATATAGTGCAGGAGAGAGAAGTAAGAGCACTGCGACAGACACTAAAAATTGTAAAAGACGAAACCGGTAGAGTAAAAATTATTTGTAAAGCTAGGACTATGGCAGACAGCTCCGCAGTAAAAACGGATGCCACTGAAGGAAGGCTGCCAGACCGATAAAAAGAGGGGAAAACCATACTAAATCCAACGCCTGAGTCGGATTTGAAGCCATCAGTAAAAACAGGGAATATCATCAGAATGCATAAAAAAAGTGTTCTAAAAACCGTTTGTGGGAGAGCTGGCAGAAAATCCTTCTTGCCATCCATGGCAGGGCATAATGAGATAACAGAAAGCTGCCAATAACCAACTCGCGGGAGACGGAAAGAGTACACAGGAGTGGGGTCGATAGATAACTCTGCCATTAGATTTGCAACACGTAGGCCAAAAGGTTTAGGGAGACTCGGTCGAGTGACATACGCCTGCGAGCGCGAGTCCCGCAACATTGACACACAGGGGACAAAATCAGGCAGACGGTGGGTGCGAAACCAACACCGGAGCATCGAAGATTGGCGCCGGAGGTCGAGCGGCCAGAAACCAGCATCCACTAGAAGGCTAGGTATTGGAGATGTCCGAAATGCACCCGTAGCCAAGCGGACCCCAGCATGATGCACGGGGTCAAGCGAGCGTAGTCGTGCATCTGTTGCGGATGAGTAGATCTCACATCCGTATTCCAGCTTCGGAAGTATGAGTGTACGGTGAAGCAACAGCAACGTGTCCCTGTCCGCACCCCAAGAGGTATGACTTAAAACCCGAAGAAGGGATAGTGCCTGCCGACAAGACGCCTTAAGAGAGCGAAAATGGGGAACCCAGGTGAGACGGTTGTCAAATAAAAGGCCAAGATATCGAGTCGCCTCCACGCATGCGAGGCGTCTATTGGCGAGGTATAAATCCGGGTCTGGATGGACACCACGGTTGCGACAAAAATGCATGGCTACGGTCTTCAAGGTGGAGAATCGAAAACCATTCATGTTGGCCCAACTGGACACCCTATTGATCGCCAGTTGGAGCTTTCGCTCAATCAGTGACATCCTAGAAGCAGCAAAAGAGATGCACAAGTCGTCCACATATAAAGAACTGTGAACGCCATCCGGTAGAGTATCTATAACACCATTTATTGCAACTGCGAATAGCGTAACACTAAGAATACTTCCCTGTGGGACACCGTCATTTAAAGCTGTAGTATCGTAGAGAACACTCCCAACTCGAACCCGTAAAAAACGTCTGGATAAAAACTGCTGGATAAAAATAGGAAGGTGGCCCCGAAGGCCAAAATTAAACAAAGACTGTTAAATGCCATGACACTAAGCCGTGTCGTAGGCCTTCTCCAGGTCAAAAAAGACTGTTACTTGATGGTGGTGATTAGCGAAGGCCTCACAAATGGAAGACTCTAGGGATAAAAGAGCATCAGTAATAGACCTCATCTTTCGGAAGCCGTACTGTACCGGTGACAAGTACTTCCCCCTCTCCAAATACCACATGAGTCTTATATTTACCATCTTTTCTAATTCTTTGCAAATACAGGACGTTAAAGATATAGGACGGTAGTTCGTAGCCTGGAGATTATCTTTCCCAGGCTTCGGAAATGGGAGAACCACTGCCACAGCCCAAGAAGATGGAAAGTCACCGGTATGCCAAATCATATTATAAAGATTTAAAAGAAAGTTAAAAGCAGTGTCAGACATGTGGCGCAAGAAGGCATAAGGTATATCATCTGGCCCAGGAAAAGAGTTGTGACACTGGGACAAAGCGGTCCGCAACTCGGAAGCAGAGAAAGGGACATTATAAGACTCCCCTCCAGCGGAAGAAAAGTTTATGCCGAGAGATTCCATTCTCTGGCGGTGACGTGCGCCCGGAGCTGCAGGATGCCTCTGGGAAACACTGGCAAAGTGCTCCGCGAAGAGGTCAGCGACATTCCTAGGGTCTGCCACCGTTCGCCCAGCAGACAACAAAATTGGTGGGGAAGGAGCAGAATACTTCCCAGCAATTCGGCGGACTTTGTTGAAGACATCCGTAAGAGGTGTGCGGACGTTTATGGAAGAGACATGTGGCGCAAGAAGGCATAAGGTATATCATCTGGCCCAGGAAAAGAGTTGTGACACTGGGACAAAGCGGTCCGCAACTCAGAAGCAGAGAAAGGGACATTATAAGACTCCCCTCCAGCGGAAGAAAAGTTTATGCTGAGAGATTCCATTCTCTGGCGGTGACGTGCGCCCGGAGCTGCAGGATGCCTCTGGGAAACACATGCAAAGTGCTCCGCGAAGAGGTCAGCGACATTCCTAGGGTCTGCCACCGTTCGCCCAGCAGACAACAAAATTGGTGGGGAAGGAGCAAAATACTTCCCAGCAATTCGGCGGACTTTGTTGAAGACATCCGTAAGAGGTGTGCGGACGTTTATGGAAGAGACATAGGCTTTCCACGAGGCTCTTTGTGCCTCTTTCAAAATGCGGCGGGCCCGAGCTCGGCACCGCCGAAAAGCTTCCAGGCATTGCAAGTCCTCACGATGTCGCCGGAGACGAGAGAAAGCTGCCCGTTTCTCTTTTACTGCTGCAGTGCATGCTGCGTTCCACCAAGGAACGGGACGCTTAGTAAAGCGACCTGACGTCCTAGGGATTGTCTAAAGGGCTAAAGAAATAAAAAAAATCAGTGAAATAATCAATAGCCTCAGCACAAGTAGAAACGTCAGCCAGCGGACGAATAAAAAAGCTAAGGTCTGTGAATCGACGCCAATCTGCCTTGTCTAAAACCCAGCGTGGTAGCCGGGACTGTGGCTCAGATTTCACAGATTGCAATAAAATCAGAAAGTGGTCACTACCGTGTAAATCCGGTAGGACTCGCCAATTAATATCAAAGAAAAAATTAGATGTACAAAGAGAAAGATCGATAGCTGTAAAAGTCCCAGTAGGAGTGTGGAAATGTGTAACATCCCCAGAATTTAAAATCTCAATCCTTCATCCTCAATAAAAGAACCGATTAAAACCCCACGAGGATTACTAGCACCTTCATCCCACAATGGGTGACGGCCGTTAAAATCTCCCAACAAAAGAAAAGGCGGAGTCAGCTGACGCACCAGGCCGTCAAGCTCATCCCTGGAGACAGGAAGCCGAGGAGGGATATATAAACTGCAGATGGTGTACAGTCGTCCCATAAAGACCTTAACAGCAACCACCTGAAGGGGAGAGTTAAGTTGTACCGGGATAACAGGTATATCCTGACAGACTAGAATAGCTGTGCCACCATGGTGGCCCTGGTCAGGGAAAGGAGTGTTAAAAAAAAGCACGATAGCCAGGAGGACTAGAATAAGTACTATCACCTATCATAGTCTCTTGTAGAGCTACACAGGCTGGAGAGAACTCCGATAGCAAAGCTCGGAGTTCCCCCCACGAGGCGCGAAGGCCTCTACAGTTCCATTGTAGAAGCTTGAAGACGACTATTTGGGTGCAGTGGACGAGCGAGCCTTTTGAAGTTGCCTGTGACTGACCTGGCTAGAAATAATCAAACGACGAGAAGACACCGGGAATTGAGGTGTGCCGGGTCGTTGGACCTCAGCCTTTCGGCTTATCGGTGGGTGATGCGAACTATCATCACTTTTACTGGTCCTCGAAGGACGAGGATCAGGCAGGACTGCACTTCCCGATACAGTTGGTCCACGAGGGACGGCTATGACAATATCATCGGACGTCTCCATGCTCAGGCCGTCCTCATCATAAGAAGCCCGATCTGAGACGGAGGGCGTCACAGAAGCCTGGACAGAAACTACTGGAGCTACCCTAGCAGAGCGGTCCCTGGAGGACTCACAATTATAAGCACCGGGAGAAAACTTAGACAGACTGCTTATGCTGAGCTAAATCTAACGACTCCGCAGAGCCGCGGTGCCGCTTAGTTAGACCCTTGAAAGGCTTAGGAGATACAGGTGGCAAATGGACATCTACTACATGGGTGACTTTGTTCAAGTCCGTATTTTTCTCGTCACTTCTAAGAGATGACTCAACCGAGTCATCAGCCAAAATGGCAAACCTGTTAGCCATATAAACAGTACCACCCGCCCCAACAGAGCGAGAGGTAGCAGGAGGAGTTGTCTTCGGACCAGCAGACTCAGCCGAAGCATAGGATGTCGCACCAGTACCATCCTTCTGGCGGTACAGGAGTTCACGGCGGGCGCTACCGAGGCTGATAAACTGACTATTGGCAAGCTGTAGAATGTCCTGCTCCAGGCGATACCTGGGGCATTGCCTGGAACGTACCTGGTGAGCATCACGACAATGAAAAAAATAAGCTGCACCATTGCAATGCTCCTCTGAATGCGAGTCGAGTGCAGAGCAATTACCACATCGGGAAGCTTCCTTACACGAGCTTTTCCCGTGACTGTACCCATAGCACGAGAAGCACTGAAGAGGGCGAGAAACAAAGCACCTCACCCTAAGGTTGATAGGACCGATATTAACACGGTCAGGAAGGGTGGACCCAAAAAATGTGAGAAGGACCATGTTGGAGGAGTTCCTCATCTTAGTCACCTTTTGTACTGAGCTAGGGCACATTGCTAGTATTTCCTCTTCTGAGAATTCATAGAGGTCTTGGCTATAAACACAACCTTTGCTATAGTTAAAGGTGGGATTAGCCTTAACAGTGTCAAACATGGGAAGGCCATGGGAGATGTTGCAACATCCTAGCTTGCGTAAGATCTTTTGCTCGCACAAGCACCCCCTTCCCATACTTTTTTCAGATTCCCCTCAGGAATCGTGCCGATTTCTTTGGACAGGTACTGGGAGGCATGGATGAAATTCCCACGCCCATTTCTATAGTACGCCACAATCAAAGGTGGAGGTGGGATCTGGCGGACTGCTGGAACTGAATTCTCTAAACAGTTTTCAAAGACATTTGGGATGTAATCCATGTCACTGTCTGAAATATTATGTGACTGGAGAAATTCAGTTTTAAAGCCATGGCCGGCGAGGGGCAGAGATGCTACATGTTCATAAGCTAAACGAGCTTCATCACATGACATAAACGTTACATAGCAGCGGTTAGAAGGAAAGTCCTTATCATAAACCAGTCGAATGCGAACAACCGTACCATACGCCTTGAGAAGTGAGTGCAAGGCATGATAGGAAAATGATGGATTAACATTTACCATTACAAGAGAGTCATATGCAGCAAAAATGCATCCCTCAAAAGAACTTCCAGAACAGGAGACTGCTGTGGGAGGCCCTTGTGGAGGGGAATCCTCCTCCTCACTCAGACCTGAAGATGACGTCTCGTGGGCCAGGTCAGCCAACTCACGAGAACCTGAATGTTTTTTTTGTGTTTTCCCATAAAAAAAAAAAACACCTACTGGGACTACAATGGGAGGAAGCGCTGGCTGCCGTGGACGGGGTACCTCGTCCCCATGCGGACCAGTCGTTTTAAAAATAGGCCTCACATGATACGAATGTTTGTCCACGGCAGAGCTGAGACCCCCCTCCCAAAGCATCCCAGCCTGGACACCCAACCATCCAGCACAGGACAGCCCCTATTGGGCGATCCCTCCAGCGGGTGGCTCCGCTGGTCCACTGGCAGCCTACGTAGGAACTATTTAGTCTGGCCCCTCACTGGCAACCGTACTAGCATGGGTAGCCCTCTCCCCCTCGAAAGGGCAGAGCAGGGGCCTAAGCCCCCTCTAGCCTAGCTCGCCAGGTCACAGGGACACGCAAGCCCCCCCACCACGACAAGGCGGTTCCCATCTGGGGGGGGGAGGTGGCGGGAGCATTAGACAAGCCGAAGGGCATCACTGTGTATTGGTATAACCCGAAGGGGGTGATGAAAGTGGATATCATTCGGGCCTCGTCCGAGAGAGGATTCTGGTAGTAACCATTAAGCAAATCTATAGTGGTTAGAAATTTGGCTACTCCTATGCTATCTATAAGGTCCTCTATCAAGGGCAATGGGTAGGAGTCTGGTACCGTCACTTTATTTAATTTCCTGTAGTCGGTGCAAAATTGACTACTACCATCTGGCTTAGATGTTAACAGGCAGGGAGAAGCCCAAGGGGGTATACTAGGTTCTGCAAGGTGATGACAGAACAGAAAGTCTACCTCTTTTTTCATCAAGTCTCTTTTAATGGGTGAAATGCGATAGTCTGGTTGTCTTATAGGCTTGATGTCATTAGATATTAATGTTATATCATGTTGGATAGTAGTACAAAGCACTGGAAGGTCAACTGTGATTTCCAAAAAGTCAAGCAATAACTTTTTTTAAGATCAGACTGTTGTGAAGGTTTTAAGGAAAAAAATTTCATCAAGATTGGACATGATTTGGCTGTTTGAGGGGCGTCCTTTAGGTGATGAGAAGAGGAATTCGATGTCGGACTCTTCCTCGGAGGCCACAGGACCAGACTCCTTCCCTACCAGACATACAGGTACAGTGCGAGACAAGTCGTCCTCTGGTTCTCTGGAGTAGTAAGGTTTCATTAGGTTAATATGAACTAGTTGGGAATCCTTACGACGGTTAGGAGTGTGGACCACATAGTTTAACAGACTTAGTTTTTGAGCCACAACATAAGGCCCCATGAGCTTACTGTGAAGAGCATTGCCTGGAGTGAGGAGAAAAAGTAAAAACTTGTCTCCTGGTTTGAAACGAATTTTGTTACGTTTTAGTTTGAGCTTTGAGGAAATTTGATTTAACAAAAGATCTGACTTCTCTGATTTTATTCTTAAGATTACTGATGTAGTCAGACACACTGGAGCTTGAAGGAGTATTTTGAGTAAACCATTGATCCTTTAATATTTTGAGAGGCCCCTTGATCTGTCTACCATAGCGTAATTCAAAAGGGAAGTAACCTAAAGAATCTTGAGGAGATTCTCTTAAGGCGAAGAGAAGAAAAGCGATACTTTCATCCCAGTCTCCTTGATGCTCCAAGCAATACTTCATCATGGATTTTAATGTTTGGTGAAACCACTCCAGACAGCCTTGGGATTGGGGGTGGTAAGCCGAGGAGGTTACATGGTCGATGTTTACCTCATTCACTATCTGTTGGAAAAAAAATTCTAGTGAAATTGCTACCCTTGTCAGACTAAATTTGTTTTGGAATTCCTACCGAGGTGAGAAAAATGTTTTAAATGTTTTACAGTGGTCTTTGATGTGATGTTTTTAAGAGGGAATGCTTCAGGGTACCTGGTAGTGGGATCCATGAGTGTTGACAAATACTGATTCCCTCGTTTGGTTTTGGGTAAAGGCCCTACGCAGTCCAGAACGATCTTTTCGAAGGGCTCCATCTGAACTGCAATAGGCGTCAGACGAGCTGGCACAAAGCGTTCGTTAGGCTTACCCACAATTTGACATATATGACATGTTTTTACATAGTGTGACACATCCTTTTCATTCCTGGCCAAAAAAAAAAAAAAATGTTGAAGAGCCTTCTTGTATTTTTTTTTTTTTATGCCTAAATGACCTGACAATCCATCATGAGCTAGTTCCATAATGGCTGTTACGTTCACCGGTTAAACTGGTAAGATTGGCATCGGGGAGCGGGTGAACAATAACAATAAAAAAAAACACTGCAGGTTCAACTGGTGAGGAAATGCAAAAGGGGGTCACTTTAAAAAGCTATTTTAATAACCCATAATGAAATTGACACATATATAACATGAAACATGAAACACAGATATATAACATGAAACACAGGAAAATGACATACACTTATACATATAACACAGTAATAAATACAACAATAAATCCCAACTTAATACCTAACAATAATCCTAATCCTATATGGAGGCAATGTGGAAAACACGGACGAGGGGAAGTGATACTTATGCGGTGTCGCAGTGGTGAAGTGCTGGGTGATGGTTGATCCCACGGTAGACCCAAGAGGCGTTGTGTTCACTGGTTGAGGCTTGGATCTCAACTTGCTTTTCAGAAAACCAAGAGCTTGCTCAACACTTCCGGTCGAGTCGAATGGGGCCGCGTGAATCCAACTTCGGGACAGTAGCGGGGCTTCATGAAACGGTGACGTGGAGGGTTCATGAAACGGTGGCGTGGAAGGTTCACGAGACAGTGACGTGGAAGGGGAGGCGGAGAGGTGGCGAACGAGGTAACAAGCTGAGGTGGTGATGGTAGTAAAGTATGTTACGGGCGGGCCGCAACACAAAGGGATTACCACTTCATGTGTTTCTGACCAGGTGTGTAGTTGTTTCAGTTCAGGAGGTCTGTAGGCACGCATCAGAACTCCTTCCTGATAATAAAAACAAGGCAATTTAGACATATCCTTTGTCTCGTTGCACTGGCAACATGTCTGATCTTAGCCAAAGTGAGATCCTGTTCCTGAGCATTAATCAAATTCTCCTTTGAAATTATGTTATTGTACAAGTTGTCAGTAGAGGCAGTCATTGGTGGAGGAGGTGGTGAAGGGGGAGGGGACTTAGACTGAGACCTGGTGACTGCACACACTGGAAAGAAGTGAGGGGATGTTTCGTCCAGGGTCTTAGTGGGACTTTCTTTTAAGGGGGACTCAAGAACAATTAAGTTTGGAACAGCCAAGTTACCCGCAAGATTGTTACCCATTACAAGATGTACCCCCGGTACTGGCAGTTCACCAGGTTTAATTGCTACCTCAACCTCTCCTGAAATGAAGGGGCACTGTAAGCTAAGGTTAGCAAAGGGATAGGAGGGCTGTGATTCGAGACCTATAAGGATCACCTACTCCCTAGTGAAAGCCTGTTTGATGTTAGAGTGGGCAGCACCTGTATCATGCAGAACCTTGACATTTATTGCCTTGTCTTTACCATCAGTCAGGGACACTTTACTTTGATACGTGTATGAGTTATAAAATTCTAGAGAAGAGTTGACAGGGTTAGCTAAGGCCACTGGTTTCTTGTTCTCAAAGGTGATAGATAGATTTAGGGGCCACAAAAGGATGCTGACGTTGAGAGGCCTTGCAATTTGGTTGTTTACATTTTTTAATCGTGTGACCTGGTTTCTTACAGTATGTACACCAGTGGGAATTATACGCATTTGGCGAGAATCCGGTCGGCTTACCACCCGCGCCCCCAAAACCTTCCCAAAGGAGGACCTAATATTAGATGGTGAACAACGACCTCTACTACCTAGGGATCCCATCAACAAAGCAAAGGCATCAGCCACTTTAGCGGCAGACATAAGATCACCCTCTCCCCATTCTTCCACATGCCTCAGAATATGAAAGGGTAACTTGTTCTTCCATTCTTTCAGGACCATTAGATTGAGCAACTCCGAAAAGTTGGTAATGTTAAGGGCGGCTAACCATTTCTTAAATTGTCTTAGTTTCTCACTAGCAAATTCAACATAGGTGTGAGAGTCTGGTTTCACATACTTTGGGAACTGTTGTCTGTATCCGTCAGAAGTGATAGAGTAGGCGTCTAGAATGTTACCTTTGATCTCTTCATACTCTACCTCATCACTAAGGCCGTTGTATACCATGTAAGCTTTTCCTACTAGCTTGGGGACAAGGAGAGACACCCACTGATCTTTGGGCCATTCATTCCTATTAACAATGCTCTCAAAGGCGCGATATGACCCGTCAACATCAGATTCATCAAAAGAGGGAACTAGAGGAGCAGCTGTGGCAGTCACCTACTCTGAGCGAACCGGGCGTCAGAGACGTATGAGATACGTCGGCGAACTTCCTCGTGTTTTCGGAGGTATTGGGTCCTCAAAACCTACCATTATACTGCCATCAGGCACTGTAGACATTGTTCATGCTGTCTCCTCGCCCCTGCTAACATGAATGCTTCCTGTATTTACTTATTATATATCTGAACTTTAGCAGTTTCTGCTGCCTTCAGCTCGGTGTAGCGGGAAACTACTCAACTCCGCTATTATGAACAAAGCGTAATTTCCATAACTTACTCTTACGTTTTCAGATGTTTTTGGTAACTGTTATATTGTGGCAGTGAAAACTTTGTACGACATAAATAAGAATTTTCCAATCGCTTTGTTATAAGGAAAAACAAGTACATACTACTCGGAAAATATTTGCACCGTGAAAGACAACACCCCCTTGCGATATCTCGTGTCTATTTTTAGCCACAAACCGTCCCAAACAGCAAAACATGACATGTTGTTTATCTTTCAACTCAGGAACGATATTATGCATGTGTCCAACTCGGGGATCGACTGGTGAGAAACGAGGAAGCGAATAAACTAATCACATAAGGCTTTGCTAAGTCGCTAACCTTAGCGCAAAATATCTCGCACCAATTAATACCACTTCCAGTTAGTTCTGGGAGGAATGACTGTCATTTTCATTTAATTCACATCATTTAAGACTGGTTTAGCAAAACAAAAAAAATCCATGATGTGGCCAGCACTGGCGAAATCACAAAGTCTCAGATATGCTGACGCTGTACGGGTTAAAGCTTGCTAATTTTGTCTTTAAATATATTTCTTCCCCTCTAACTCTTTCTCCTGCCTTTTAAGTCGTAACTGAAATTCTCTCTCTTTCTCTTTTTTTTCTGCCTGTAGTTGCATTTCTTTTCCTGTAGTTGCATATGTCTTTCTTGCTCTCTCTCTCTCTCTCTCTCTCTCTCTCTCTCTCTCTCTCTCTCTCTCTCTCTCCTCTCTTTCTGCCTGTAGTTGCATTTGTCTTTCTTGCAGCTGGTATTCTAGTCTAAGCTTCTCAATTTCCCACTGACTTATCCTACTTTTATCCTGTTCTTCCTGGGGACTGTATTATAGTTCTTGTAGAGGCTGCTGACATGGGAGTTAACTCTTCTATGGCATTTCCTAGCAACTGACCTTTTTACACTAGATGTTCAACAACTACATTCTTAACGACCTCTTTAGTCATCTGAGACGTGATGGGAACATTAAAATGTTTAGCGATGGCTTTCCATTGGTCTTTTTTTTATGTTAGCACCTTTAAGTTGTTCCAGAGAAGGGTCAGCACAGAAATCTTCAACGTTAAACTGAGCGGAAGCCATATTAAATAGGTGATACAGAAGTAGATGTTAAGCAAATAACAACAAAAAAATGATAAGTGAATTAATTAAGTGAGGAACTTGGCAGGGGAATAATAAAGGCAACCTTGGAAATTACCTAGATTATACTTAAGTAAACACTTATGAGTACAATCACTAATGTGGGTAAACTAGAAAATTACGGCATTAAAAGTGATCCGGATTACTCTAGTTATGAGACTTGAAAGGATGAGGAGTGAATTGTACTGGGACTTGTTATTGATAAGGAGGCGGTTTAGTTTGAGGGACTAGTTAAAAGGGCCAATTATAACTAGCGACAAAAATGTTCCGCGAAGTGAGGGGATTTAGGGTTCACATGAACATATGATGATCCCAACACTTGGATAACACCTATTACACACCTGCCTATGTGCATAAAATAGAGATAAGTGTTATCGGTGAACATGACTTTCTACCTGGTTTCCTGCTCTACCACTGCTATGTGATACCAATGAAAGTCACAAAGCACTTTTAACCCAATGGGAGCCACTTGATCGCACAAAGATAAATATAAACCATACATAGAGTAAGTCACAGAAAAAGAAAAAAAAAAAGTTCAAAGTCACAACACCACAGAAACATTATTATATAAAAAAAAAATAATAATGTAGTCACAGAAAAAAAAAGTCACTAGAAACTGAACAAGGGTTATAAGGGTCCTGTCACGGTCGCCAATTGTTACGTTCACCGGTTAGGTGGGTAAGATTAGCATCGGGGAGCCTGTGAACAATAACAATAAAGAAAAAGAAAACTCTGCAGATTCAACTGGTGAGGATATGCAAAGGGGCACTTAAGAAGCTAATCAATAACCCAATAACAAAACACACATGACAATGACATACACAGATAGATATAACACATAAATAAAAATAACCCTAAAGAACCCAACTTAACAATACCTAACAGCAATACTAATCTATATGGAGGCAATGTGGAAAAATGGGACGAGAGGAAGTGATACTTATGAGGTGTCGCAGTGGTGAAGCACTGGGTGATGTGGATCCCACGGTACTCCAAGAGGCGGTGTGTTCACTGGTTGAGGCCTTGACCTCGACTGCTTTCCAAAAATCAGGGAGCTCGATTAACACTTCCGCTTGAGTCGAATGGGGCTGCGAGAATCCTACTTCGGGACAGGAGCGGGGCTTCATGAGACGGTGACGTGGAGGGGAGGTGGAGAGATGGCGAACGAGGTAGTAAGCGGAGGAGGTGATGGTAGTGGAGTATGTTACGGGCGGGCCGTAACAAGGATACAACATGTACAGTATAAAGTTTCATTGATAGTTAATATTATTTATAAAAATAATTGTATAAACACATGGTTTCAAAACAAATATAATAAATAAATATGCGATTATTACAGATACAGATATAATAATGATTAATATAAGTAATACAGATGATATAATAAATAGCAATAATAAATAATACATATATATATAATATAGGAATATCAAATATTCTCCAATATGTAAAGTAGAAACAGTAACATTAGGATACTGATTTCAATACAAGGTAGTGAGTGCATTAGGTAATATTTCAAAGATCTGATTTTTGAATTTTCTTTTTAAATGTGGTGATGGAGGGTACATTCTGAATTTAGTGAGACACAGAGTTCCATACATGAGGTCCTAGTTCAGAAACTGTGTCGATGAGGAGGAATGATGAGGTTATCACGATTGCGTGTGTTGTGGTCATGAGATGTAAGGAGGGTCTGTATTTTGTCCTTATTTGAATACATGTAAGTAGCGACAGCTAATTTAGTAATGTCATCTAGTTTTAACATTTTTGTTTATTTGAAGAGAGGATCTGTATGTTCTAAGAAATTACTATTTGTTATTATTCTTACTATTTTCTTGAGTTGTAATTTAAGGGAAGTCAAATAAGTTGGATAGGTTGTGCACCATATTGGATTACAATAAGTTAGTAGTGGATAGATCTGGGCATAATAAATGGTCTTAAGTATTTCTTGTGGCATGTATTATCTTATTTGATAAAGTAGAGCAACGTGTCTTGATACTTTCAAGGTGAGGTTATTTACGTGATGCTTTAAAGTTAATGAATCATCATAGGAAACACCAAGAAATTTGATTTTATCAGTTCTTAAATTATTATATCGTTTATACATAACTGGGGTGTGGTAGTTGTCGTAAAACAGGGGTAGCATGGAGACACCTGAGTCCATTATGAAAGTGTATTTACGGTAGCACAATACACAACAAGTGTAAACCGAGCGAGCGAACGAGAGGCAGGAGGCGTAGCGTGTCCGCCTCAGGCGGCGGCGAGTGAGGACTGAGGGAAAGAAGTGACGTCAGACAGAAAGGGAGTATGGGAAAAACAAAGGACATGCTAACATATGGCTCGGGAACGCACAACAGTGCGACCCCGCACTGAAGGTGATAATCATAATAAAAAAAAAATAAACACTATAAAATAAGAGTTCATCTAAAAAAAAAAAAAAAAATGAGGTCAACACTGGAATATTCATTTTTCACAAAAAAAAAAAAAAACATGGTCATATTAGTAATTGTCATCTGATCACTTTAAAAATATTACTTCTTTCACTAATTTTCATTACATCACTCATAAGAATATAAAATCTTTTCATTAATTTTCAAAATTTTTATATCAATCGCAAAAATATTAATTATTTTCATTAATTTTCAAGTTTTCACTTCATTAATTTTCGTTACATGACTCATAAAAATATGAGTTCTGTTTATAAGGCCTGTAATCACTTATCACTAAATATAATTAATAAGAACATAAAATATGGCACACAGTAAGTTCACACATAGTAAGTTCTTATAGTAAGTTCTCATAGTAAGTTCTCGAGGCGTATATATAAATATATATATATATATATATATATATATATATATATATATATATATATATATATATATATATATATATATATATATATATATATATATATATATATATATATATATATATATATATATATATATATATATATATATATATATATATATATATATATATATATATATATATATATATATATATATATATATATCAGCTGCTGATAAATATTTAATCATCCTCATAGTATCATGTAAGCATACATTTAATAAAAAAAAAAATACATGTTATCAAGAGATTCATCAAGAAAATTTTGACATATAATCATCATGGGACATAAAAATCATCATGGTACATAAAAAAAAATCATCATGGTACATGAAAAAAAAAAAACACAAATAATTAAATACAAAATGTAAATCACTGTCATTTGAACTACATATGTAGCTAATCATCATACAAAAATTATCTATAAGGAGTTAGCTCTGGAACGCAGATTGTACGAGGACGAAGAAGGTAAAGAAGTAGATGAAGACACAGAGCTAGACGAGACAGGTGGAAGAGGTAAGGGTGAAGGCATAGCAACACAAATATCACTCTTTTTAAGTCTGTCTGCATGGACAACTTCTGACATCTGAGCAGAAGGATAAAAAATTTTAAATATTTTTCCAGTTAATTTTTCTTGGATCAAAAAGGGACCAGAAAATTTAGTGTTTAATTTTGACTGTCGTTCAGGTGCAGATTTAAATACTACATCATTAATGTCAAAGGAGACAGGAGTAGCTTTTGCATGTTGACGTTGAGTCATTTGAGTACGTGACAACTGGAGAGTACTACGCACTTTATCATGAATAATTTGCATAGCTCGTGCTTGGTTTTGAACATAGTCATCAACAAAATATACTGGTAAACGCGGTTTCTCTAACATGTCAAAAGGAAACGTTTATCATGTCCAATTACAACAGAATGTGGAGTTTTACTAGTAGATGAATTGATAGTGGCATTTATACAAGCATTCACATGAGGGAGCCAATCTTGCCAAGATTCATGAAATTTACCCACTAAATGTCTGAAAATGGTAAGAATTTTACAATTAGTTCTCTCTACCAATCCATTGGAAGCAGGATGGTAGGCAGTGATGAAAGTTTGAGTAATGTGAAATTGTTGACAAATTTTCTGAAGCACTTCATTTTTAAATTCTGCACCATTATCACTAAGCAATACTGAAGGAGGAGTGTAAGGGCAAATACAATGAGAAACAAAATCATGTGCAACGCTAGAAGCAGATTTGTTAGGCAAAGGAATTAAATGATCTACGCATACTAGGACATACACAGAGCCTTGTGTGCTACGAGGGAGCTGTAACAAATCAATCGCTACTGTCTCAAACGGACATGCGGGAGTAGGATACTCTTGAATAGGAGCAGTCTTGGTATTTCCTTTATTGAGAGCACAACCAACACACTGAGAAACATGATTAGTGATGTCTCGTGACATATTTGGCCAATAATAATTAGTACGTGACATTGCAATGGACTTGTCACGACCAGGATGACCTGCGTGAGGGAGATCATGAATAAGAGACAGTACTGTCGGAATCAAACTATCTGGAATGACAAGTTGAGTCTCTAGTTGATCATCAATCATTACTTTACGTAGCAAGATGTCATCTTGTAAGCTAAATTCAGACAAGGGAACAGGCAATTTTGGCAAAACAGAGTGATCATCAAACTGTAAACACTGGATGACTTTAGACAAGGTAGGATAACTTTTCTGAGCACTGGCTAATTCAGCAAGGGAAAAATTTGACACTCGAGTAATTGAAGTAACTGCAACATTGCGGGACAACGCATCCGCTACTAAATTAGCGCGACCCGGCAGGTATTTGATGTCAGGATTAAATTCTTCAATGGTGAGGAACCATCTAGCTAGACGGCCAGATAAATTTTTGCTTTTGAAATGTTGTGTGAAGGCAACATGGTCAGTATACACAGTAATTGGATAACCATAAATGATGTCACGGAAATGTTTAAGAGACCAAACTAATGCGAGAGCTTCTAGATTTGTTACTGAATAACGTGATTCACAAGCATTAAGTGCACGACTCGCGAAGGCAATGACTTGGGGACGACTACCCGGAACTTGTTGCATCAGGACAGGAACCAATACCTTGAGACGATGCATCTGAACAAATCACAAAGGGCAAGGAGTAGTCAGGAAATGATAACACTGGAGCTTGTGTAAGAGCTGATTTAAGAACAGTGAAGCTGTAGTCATGAGTTGCATTCCAATGAAAGGGCACATCTTTCTTCAGAAGACGCGTTAGTGGAGACGCAATAGTGACAAAATTCTTAATGAACGCACGATAATATCCTGCTAATCCCAAGAAAGATCGGACATTGTTAGTCGTGGTTGGGGTAGGAAAGTCTTGAACAGCTTTGACTTTAGCGTTCGTAGTGTGAATACCATGGCGATCCACCACATGGCCAAGAAATTCAATACGAGAACGCAAGAATTGACATTTTGTGATGTTAAGCTTAAGAACAGCTTCTATGAATTTCTGTAACACTAAAGCAAGTTTGTGAAAGTGATTGTCTAAATCTTTAGAGACTAAAATTAAATCATCAAGATAGACAAACAAACCATCGCCAATAAGACCTTGGAAGAGTGAATTTACTAGTCGTTGGCATGTTAGTGGAGAGTTACGAAAACCCATGGGATAACGAAGCCACTCAAAATGACCTTTTGGCGTAGAAAATGCAGTAATGGGTCTGCTACTTGGAGACAATGGAATTTGCCAAAATCCACTTTTCAAGTCAAGTGTTGTGAATACTGTATTGTCCTTACCGATGGACTGTAAAATGTCGCTAAGTACTGGCAAGGGATAATGGTCAGGAATTGTGACTTGGTTAACTTTCCTAAAATCAATGACTGCACGGTAAGAACCATCTTTCTTTGGCACAAGGAAGAGAGGTGAGTTCCATGGAGAGTACGACTCTTGAATAATACCTTCATCAAGCATGCCTTGCACTAATTTTTGAGCTACTTGACGCTGAGAATGAGGCAAGCGATAAGATGGAACATGGGCGCGTGTTAGGCTGAAGGTCAATATGATGCTGTACATGGTCAGTAACACCTAAAGGTTCACCTGGTAAAGCAATAGCTTGTCTGTGAGCTACAAGAATGTCATAGAGACGCTGTGCTTCTGCAGGAAAATCTGCAACTTTGACATGTGCCTCCAACTGAGTTATCAGTTCAGCTGAAGAGCAGGAACTAGCAGACTGTGAATCTACAGCTCCTATCAAAGGTGGAGAATCCTGAAAAGAAGCTTCATCTATCACACTAAAGGAACCAAGGTGCACGCCATCTTTAAGCGTAATGGACGAACCTGTGAGATTAGTGACTAAAGCATCAGTAAGGTGACCACATCGCATGGTAGAGAGTGTACCTTCTAAAGCTAAACGCTGAATCCTGGCACTATCAGGATGTGAGATCACGCATGCGCCAACTGAGGCACGAAGAACACGCACTGGAACTTTAGTTGCTGAAGTAGGACCTATAAACTGGTCACCAACAATGACAGCCGCACAACAATCTGAGGAGACAGAACGTTTCGACTCCGGGGACGAAGGTGCTAAGTTTGACTGCGGGGACGAAGGATTCTGAGTACGCTGCGGTAATAGTGCTTCGTCAAAAGCAGGTAGACATGACTGTTCAAAATGTACGCATGGTGAGGCAACTGTAAGAACAGAAACAGGCAAGTCTGAAGTATAATACACGAATCCATTACGGCTGACAGCAAGATAACAGGGAAATATTGTAATATCATGTTTAACTAACTCATCATAGCCAAAGAAAGCATCACAGTTCAACACAAAATTTGTTACTACAAAAAATTTTACATCAAAGGTATAATCATGATTAGGAAAGGACACAGGCAAAGTTACTGAACCAATAATATTGGGAGGAGAGCCTTGAGCTGCATGAAAAATCTGGTTCTCTTTTGATAGAGGAACATTATACAATTTATTAAGGTGCTGGTAAGCACGTTCTGTCAGTAAGCTACAGTCAGCTCCTGTATCAATGCAAACTGTGAAAGGAGAGCCATAAGTGTACATTTGCAAATGAAGACGTCGCGCCGTTGCAGCAATAACTGTAGGAATCGACGGGACTGGCATGTCTGAGAGAATGTCTACGTTATGGGAGGAGAATGCTGGCGCTGGTAAAAATTTGACTGTGGTGAAGACACAGTAACATGTTGCTGACGCTGAAGGCGTTGAATTTTAAAGCTTTCTTCAGAAGAATGATTACCTGGACCATGAATAAGGCAAGACTTAGGTGGTCTTTCAGGAATTGGACGCGACGCAGGACGTCCCTGCCGAGAAGATGATCTCGGGCGACTGGGCACAGAGCGTGTGACATGACGGAAGTCTTGAAGAGACTCATAGCGAGAAAGACGCTGAGCTGAGGGAGAACGCGCTGCATTTCTTTCATGATGCTGTCGCAAAAAACAACGTTTAATGGTATGTCCCTGTTTGTGACAGTAAGTACAGGCATACACAGCATGTTGCTTATCAGAAGCTGGTGCACTAGGTTGTGAAGTCAGGTTAGCAGAATTTAAAGGTGAAGTAGCAGTAGTGGAAGCTACAACGTGCACGTGAGCTGGATGTTCTTTTAATTTAGAAGCAATTTTAGATGAGAAATCAAGTAGATTATCTGTCTGAGTGTATGTAAGTGTAGACGCAATTCTGCGCTCACTAGGGTTCAAAAGTTAATATAATAAAGAAATTCAATGATATCATGAAATCGCTGCTCAGACATTGTACCATTTGTAATCTAATTTGAAGCTTTAATTGAATCAACAACAGCAGAAGCTAATTCAGCAGAGCGAGGATGAGCTCTTAAGCAATTGAGGACACCAAAATTGTTAGTCATTGTATCTGCTCCATCAAAGATCCACTGGAATGAATCTGGCTTTTGGGGCATACCAAATGCTTGTAAGAAATTTGCTCTGAAAGCGTTATAATCATAATTCAGGGTTTTAGGATTGAAAGCAGAAGCCGACATTAAATCAGCAGCAATAGATCCCTGCTGTAACTGAGAACGCACAAAAGAAATTTTATCAACACCTGAAGTGATGTTAGAGTTGCGAATACTGTCTTCAAATTTTTGCAAGAATTGTAAAGGAGAATAGCGAGAAATGTCATCACCACCAAACTTCTGGACTGAAGGATCATGGTGTAAGAGTTTAAAAGTTGGAGCAAGCACAGGGCTTTGAAACAATGTAGAAGGAACAGGAGGGGCATTAGCAGTAGTAGTAGGAGTTGTAATAGTAGATGTAGTAAGGGTAGAAGTAGTAGTTGTAATAAGATTAGTAGTCATAATAGTGACAGTAGCAACTGTGGTAGTAGTAGTGTTATTATCATGACAAGACATGATGCAAGAATAAATTTTACCACAGCGTTGCAACATAAAAAAAATAATAATAATTAAAAACAGCAATAAAGTAAGGTGTTATAGTTACACTCTGAAGCAAAATGGAAGTAACTACGTCCACGGCTCACTCAAAAACATACACTTGGGCAGTACATAGCGTAGCAAAAGTGGAGTACAGAGCACAGCACAGTCAAGCTAAGACGGGCAAAAATATTAGTTTTTCATAATACATCAGGCATTGCAATTGGTATCAAAAGTACATGGAAGTAGTGCTGCGTAAAAAACTTCATGCAGTGATTTCAATACTGAATAAAAAAATTAGAGATGTTACAATTATAAAAATAAATATAACACTTGGGACAAGATGCAAATCAAGCATGAGATACTCAAAAATAATTCACTAGAGTGGTTATACTGAAAAACACTCAATAAGTATTCAATGGAACACAATGACATATATTACCATACACCATACACTGGCTGGAGTATCAGCAGCAATGAAAACACATCAGACAGACATTTCATAATCAGATGCAGTAGTAGTCTCAATCTGCGATGAAAATCCAGGCATGAACATACAAAAATATAATGAAAATCACACATAAACATGAAAAAAAAAATCAACAGGGAAAAAAAAAAATCACAGGGAAATAATTATAGGTAGACTACAGTGTAAGAAAAATAATACTGAAAATAAAATAACTAGCCAACAGCATGGGCAGATAGAAAATGCAGAGAGAAAACAATGAAGTAAAAGCAGAAAGCAATAGATGAAAGCAAGAACAAACAAGAAACAGAAAAATTTCAAGGTCACTCAAGGAGAGACAGTAATAAAATAACAATGCACAAAAAACACTGTCGCACTTGTAAATAACACTGTAGCACTAGCAAATTAAAGAAAAAGCATCAAATAATTGAGCTTATGAGGCTGCAAGGGTAATATAATAAAAAAGCAGGCCTACACACAGGAAAAAACATATGGTACTAGGCTACAAACAGACATTTAAAGCATCCGCGACTGTGATAGCCAATCTGAGACAAGGGCAAGGTGCTGTAACGAATCACCGAAGAGCCCGGGAAAATATCAAGATGGCGGCCAGACAGGAGCCAATCAGAGCACAAGATACAGGTAGCAGTTCCCACAGCCAATGGGAGAAGCTGAAACATTCAAACATTAAGAGACACAGGAAGACGCTAGAATTAATGGCGCCAAGGCGAGAAAAAGCAGACTAAAATGCAATAAACACCACAAGATAAACTCACTGACTTACCCTGAAGGAACTAACCTAACGTATCTTTGTAGAAGGGTGTAGAAGGGAGCGTCAGCTGAGGTGTGGAGTAGCTGAGAAACATAAGATGGCGGGAAAACACACTGTCATCGATTACAAACTCACAGCAAAGCACAAAAGTATATGTTATACTTATACAAAAGACGGCAGAAGCTGGAAGGGTGGCGGTGGGGGTGACAAGTGGCGACTTGAAGCACAGCTCACAAGAGAGCGAAGGAATGTGTCATCAGCTTGGTCTGCAACCGTATAATACTTCCACACAAACGACATGGTGAGCTTGGTTAGGTATCTGCAAAAGAAAAAAATAAGAATTAATATTAGGCAAATTAATTAATTAAATATTAAATGTAATGTAATGCATAATAAAGTGTCCTCCGCTACATCAAATTCACCCCTCTCCCCGTGGGCGTTAAATAGGGAAGAATCGACTCCCCTGCTCTGCCTGCTGACGCAATCGTGCTCCGCTCGCTCTGCACTTTCGCTCAAGATACTCACAAGCTCTTCCTGACCGCCTCGCTCACCTGCTCTGCCTGTGACGCCAGCGCTCAGCTACATACACCCATATGATTACTCCCTGTCTCAAAATTAAATAATTTGTTCCTTGTGATTATATCTATCTGTACTCCAAATTTCATAAAAAAATGAAAATATTTTCATAACTTTAAGATGACAGACAGACACAGGTAATTATCATTACCTAATTAATTTACCTCCTTGGTAGAGGTACCACTGCTAATGGCAATCCCAGTTGATGTTCAAGTCAACAAGATGTGTGGAACTGAAGTGTGGAGAGACTTGCACGTGGCAGTTCACATTGACTAGACTATGATGGGCAAGTTATTTTGACCATAAAAACAAATAATTGAGCACAGCATATATATATATATATATATATATATATATATATATATATATATATATATATAATACTATTTTGTTTGGTACTGAAAATGATCTATCAGGCAGTAATCGATTAAAAACTCACAGCAAAGCACAAAAGTATATGTTATACTTATACAAAAGACGGCAGAAGCTGGAAGGGTGGCGGTGGGGGTGACAAGTGGCGAGGAAGCTTCACGTGGCTTCACAAGACTACGTAAGAGCACAGCAATCTATCAGGCAGACAGCTAGGAGAAAGCTGCAGGCAGAAACTGGCGAACGAAGCTGTAGGCAGGAAGATCCAAGCGTCGAGAAGCCCACGTGAGACAGCAGGCAGTGGCAGGCCAAATACAGCAGGGAGAGCTGCAAGAGACTGCAGACAGCAAGGCACAATACAGCAAGAAACAGCTGACATTCCCGTAGCTGTAGGAAGATCCAAACGTTGAGAAGCCTACGTAAAACAGCAGGCAGAGACAACAGCCACTAGGCACAACAACGGGCGAGACAAGGCAGGAGCGGCCATCTTGTCTCCTCTACACCACGCCGTCACTGAGTCACTCGCATATCACTGGCCTTCACCGCTGCTACCAATTATGTGGTAGTTGTCGTAAAACAGGGATAGCATGGAGACACCTGAGTCCATTATGAAAGTGTATTTACGGTAGCACAATACACAAGTGTAAACCGAGCGAAACAAGAGGCAGGAGGCGTAGCGTGTCCGCGTCAGGCGGCGGCGAGTGAGCACTGAGGGGAAAGACGTGACGTCAGACAGAAAGGGAGTATGGGAAAAACAAAGGACATGCTAACATAGGGAAGATTTAAAGTTTGTTTTATTGTAAATATAAGTTGATCTGGGTTTGGGCCTGATAAGTAAATAGTCATGCCGTCTGCAAATAATACTGTTATAGATCCAGAAAAAAAAAAAAATATTTGAAATGTCATTAATATATATTAGAAACAATAAGGGACCTAAGACGCTACGTTGTGGAACATCAAGTGTGGTTGTTGTTGTGGAAGACTTTTCATTATCTAAAATAATATATTGTTTTCTATTTGCTAAGTAATCTTTGAACCATAAAGGATTTTCCCACGAATTCCTTACTGATGTATTTTGTAAAAAAAAAAAAAAAAATGTATGGTTTAAAGTATCAAATGCTTTAGCAAAGTCAATAAAATTGATAGAACTGGAACTGATGATTTGTTATCTATGGCATAAAACACATAATTAGAAAATTTATTTAGTGCTGTAAAAGATGATGATGATGACAATAATAATAATAATAATAATAATAATAATAATAATAATAATAATAATAATAATAATAATAATAATAATAATAATAATTATAAAAATAAACAATAATATTAATAATGATGATAATAATGATAATAATAATAATAATAATAATAATAATAATAATAATAATAATAATAATATCACTATCACTACTACTACTACTACTACTACTACTACTAATAATAATAATAATAATAATAATAATAATAATAATAATAAGAAATAATAAGAAGAAGAAGAAGAAGAAGAAAATAATAATAATAATAATAATAATAATAATAATAATAATAATAATAATAATAATAATAATAATAATAATAATAATAATAATAATAATAATA
The DNA here is from genome assembly GCF_017591435.1 of Portunus trituberculatus. Classification (NCBI taxonomy): domain Eukaryota; kingdom Metazoa; phylum Arthropoda; class Malacostraca; order Decapoda; family Portunidae; genus Portunus; species Portunus trituberculatus. The sequence continues at coordinate 672,981 of NC_059276.1, forward strand.
ATAATAATAATAATAATAATAATAATAATAATAATAATAATTATAAAATAAACAATAATATTAATGATGATAATAATAATAATAATAATAATAATAATAATAATAATAATATCACTATCACTATCACTATCACTATCACTACTACTAAGAAGAAGAAGAAGAAGAAGAAGAAGAAAAGACTACCACCACCACCACCACCACTACTAGTAATAATACTACTATTACTAATAAATAATAATAATAATAATAATAATAATAATAATAATAATAATAATAATAATAATAATAATAATAATAATAATAATAAATGATAATAATAATAATAATAATAATAATAATACAGCTACAACTACTACTACTACTACTACTACTACTAATAATAATAATAATAATAATAATAATAATAATAATAATAATAATAATAATAATAATAATAATAATAATAATAATAATAATAATAATACTAATAATAATAATAATAATAATAATAATAATAATAATAATAATAATAATAATACTGCTACTACTACTACTACTACTACTACTACTACTACTACTACTACTACCTCCACCCCATGTTTATTGATGCGTCAATTAGGGGCTCCACTACTTGGAGGTCATTAGCCCCAACTCTCGCTAATGACTGTGGCATCCAGCCATATCTAATACTCTATAATATAAACATTAGTTGTTAGCTATAAATTTACTCTACCTCTACTCTATCTACTCTTATGCCACTCTCCACCACTGTAGCCTCACAGTCAAGGCCACTTAAATCTGCAGGTGTGGGAGTGGAATGCCTTGTCCCCCTGAGACACAGGAGGGCTGATCTGAGGAGGGAGAATGAAAGACGGCACCTCATCCATGCGACGACATGGCTCCTTGGCTGGTGCTTTTTTTCTGCCATTAGGTCGGCTAGTCTTGAGTAGAAGCACTGAGCCTTGGAGCCCATCCCGCCAGATGTGGTGAAGACCAGAGGTGTGAAGCTGCCCTGGTCAACGTGTTGGATTCTCTCCCCATACGCTCGGATCTTCTCCTGCTCATTCTTGCGGTGGGCGGCCTCCAGGGAGAGTTCGTGGTGACAGTCGGCCATCGGGTCAAAGATCCATATGTCCATGAATGCTTTCTGTCCCCTTGTCCAGAACCCTCGTGCGCTGACGTCGACTCGAGCCTCGTTGGTGGTGTTGGCTGTTCTGTAGCGCAGGTGCTCGCCGTCTAGCGGTAGGAGGGTCGGTTCAGTGGAGACATCGTGGCACACCTCCCTGAGCATGCTGGCTGTCAGATCTCTCACCTCATCGTGCCTGATACATACGAATCCCCCCTTTTTGCACGTCATGGTGTGGTTGACGTCATTGGGGGAACTACACACACAGGTACTGGGGAGTCCTTCCACCGGCCAGCCGTACCTCAGAGCAATGGCGTCGACAAATTCTTGTTTGTTGAGGCTGAAGCCCTTCGCTCCAATGGGCAGTGACGTTAGCCAGTTAGAGGCTCCCGTTTCCTGTGCAGTGAGGATTTTTCTCACTGTGGTTGCAGGCAGGATGTTTATCAGGTCTTCGAGACAGTTTCGTTGATGTTGTTGCCTGTCTCTAGATATAATTCGTCTTTGCTCAGTGACTGCACTTTGGGCTATTTCACCATGTGCGTCCTGAGCAATGATCTCTGTGAGGGACCTGGTGAGCTTGAGGGAGTTGAGGTTCTCCACAGTCGCTAATTTCTTAGGGGGAGGTGATTCCCATCCCGCCCAGTCTTGGTGGAAGTTCGAGCAGCGCCCTCTCCCCATCTCCGATGGTGTGGGATCTCAGTAACGCTGGGATGAAGGTGTTCCTTATCGAGACCTCCAGTGGTGCAAGGAGAGGGCTGATGCCTGGGATGGTGCGCATGGCGAATCTCCATCGATGCTGCAAGCCGTGGGTGTAGGCGGAGTAGGCTGCATGAGGCTCAGTCCTGGCCATGTCAGACAGGACCTCCACCTCATGTATCCACTCCTTCACCTTCTCTCCTATGTACTCCTTCTTGAACTCCTCTGTTCCGATGACAGCACCCAAATGCCGCTGTCCATCCTTTGTTATTATAACTCCACTGCCACTGAAGCTATCCACTGCACTGTCATAGTGTTCAGGCTTTACAATAAGGACGGACTTAGCGGCACTGGGTGTGTACCCTATGATGGGACCATTATCGTTCACTAAGCCCCACCATTTTTCAAGTCTGTTATTTTGCCGGCCCCTGACAGGTCATCCGCGTACGCCACTTGCTTCACACTCGTTTTCTCATATGAGATAACTTGTTGCAGCACTGAAAGTCCGAGGGCGTACATCGCCATGGCCACTGGGTCACCTTGTGTTGTCCCTTCCATGGACTTTAACACCTTAACACTATTACCACTATTACTACATATGTACAAATCCGAGGGTCACTATATGTGTTTTCTACATAGTGTACCAGAGAGGACATTTACTCGAATGTTATGAAGCATTGTTTTCTGTTAATAGTGTTGAAAGCGTTTTGGCGTCCACTAATAACACCGCTTCACAATTGTCTTCACTGAATATTTCCCTCATAGCGTGGATGGCGGCTTCCCCTCCTGCCTGCTGTCCTGCACACACTTGCAGGTTCCCCGCTGCCCTCCTCACGTCGTCCTTGACCACCGTCATGACGCATTTACCCACGATGCGTCTTATCACCTCGCCGATGCCAATTGGTCTGCATCCCGGCTTTTGTCCAGCGGGATTAATCGGCATGCGGTGAGAGCCTCGACGTGGTGACAATTTGTGGTGGCAAGCTTTCTCGCCAGTGCTGCCAGGGCGCCGCATAGGTCGTTAGCGGCACTGCCACAGAGTGCGCTGCTCAACAGGCGACGCCACCCTCTAACGTCTAGTCCTGAGGGACCAGCACTGCCGTGTGTCTGGAGAGACTTCTTCCAGATCATCTCTCCAGTTATCACCTCGTAGATGACATCATTGGGCTTGCGGAAAGGCCCCTGTATCCTGAGGCCCTCTTCGTCACTGGGGGGAGGATGTTTTTCCTTCAGCAGGTGGATGGTTTCCCTGGTGAGGGGCAACACACCACCTGATTGCTGTTCATTAAGTGCCCGCAGAGCCTTGGACACCTGTCCTTGCCGCATATTGCCAGCGAAATTACGGGCTTTGTCTTCCTGCCTTTGTTGGTTTCCTGATGGTCTTGGCAGCCTCTTCTGGATGGCTCGGGCTTCCTCCAGGAGCTCATCCAGTTGGTTGTTCTGCCATAGACCCACTCTTCTTGCGACGGCTTTCACGTTTTCCGCCACCTTCGCATTCCTATGTGTCTTTTGAAAGAAGAGTTTTGGCAGTGTGAAGAGTAATTTCATCGCATACGGTGCGAGGGTGACTCTTGTAAGTAATTGTTGAGGAGGATGACCATCTCTTGTACAATTTTGTTGGTGGCTGCACACTTTGGTGGATCGAACAGATGACATGTAGACCACCCAGCTAATTCTATGTAAGTGTTGTTCACCCACATGGTTGTTTCTTCTTCTGTTAGTCCTTTCCAGACTAAGTTTCTCCTCCCGTTTGTATGTCTCGCGGCGTACACGTTGTGTTGCGGTAGCGATGGGGTGTGTTGTGACGGTGTTGATGGCAGGGCAGCCTCCTCCCATCTCTGTCTCCATCGTTCGCTCCTGTTCCTCATCCTGCTGGGATTCCTGGCTGTCCCCCGGCTCCTCCTCCCTCTCCCTGCCCTGGTGGTCACGTCCCAGGGGGTTTTGGCATCCATCTCCCTTTCTACAATTTATACACTTTTTGTTTTGTTTCACACATTGACAATTAACACATCTGTGTTCCTCTTTTGTACACTGACAACATCTTCTTTGTGCAGGTGGGTTAGACATTGTATTAATAACATGACATTATTAGAAAGAGAGAGAAGTGAAGGAGGGAGGGGAGGGGAAGAGGTAGGAGGGAGGAGTGAGAGAGAAGGGAAGCAGGGGAGGGGAGGGTAAAGGGAGGGTAGGAGGGAAGGGAATAGGGAAGGAAAGTGACAACAGAGAGAGAGAGAGAGAGAGAGAGAGAGAGAGAGAGAGAGAGAGAGAGAGAGAGAGAGAGAGAGAGAGAGAGAGAGAGAGGAGAGGAGGGAAGGAGGGAGGGAGGGGAAGAGGTAGGAGGAGGAGGGAGAGAGAAGGAAGCAGGGAGAGGGGAGGAAATAGGGAAGGAAAGTGACAAAGTGACAACAGAGAGAGAGAGAGAGAGAGAGAGAGAGAGAGAGAGAGAGAGAGAGAGAGAGAGAGAGAGAGAGAGAGAGAGAGGAGGAGAGGAGAGAGATAGGGAGAGAGAAGGGAGGAAGGAGGGAGGGATGGTAGAGGGAGAGGTAGGAGGAGGAGGAGTATGGGAGGGGGAGGCGACAACAGAGAGAGAGAGAAAGGGAGAGAGAAGGGAAGGAAGGAGGAGGGAGGGAGAGGGAGGAGGAAAGGAGAGAGAAGAGAGAGAGAGAGAGAGAGAGAGAGAGAGAGAGAGAGAGAGAGAGAGAGAGAGAGAGAGAGAGAGAGAGAGAGAGAGAGAGAGAGAGAGAGAGAGAGAGAAACATTTATGGTAAATATGGGACTTAGATATGTATTACAGGCACTTTACTCAATATTCCCTACAATGTTTAGCGGCAGTAGTAGTGGCAACAGCGGTCTTAGGAGTACCGTTACAACAGTTAAAGAGTGATAGTATATTACTACTGAAAATTTAATGAAGATCTGTACTTTTGGGTACTCACGTGGTGTGCATGGCTCCAATAAAATAAAACAGAAAGATTTATACCTAGTATTATAACAGAGATATCAGTCTATAATATATAGTAAGATTTATATAGAAATATATGGAGTAGGTGGCACCTGTATCCCCGACGGAGAGTGGATGGACAGCCGCGCGGGCTGCTTGGAATTTTCCCTACGCGACTTATCACCTGATAACCCTTCCGACCTAGTTCGACCCTTTCAACGGTCGCTCCGTGACGCTCACAACTACCACTGTTTTCAGAATATGATAAATCAATATTTTTCACGTGATTTATACGAGTATTGACACTGATATTACACTGGGCCCACTCTCTCCACTTCACTCATGACTGTCTTTTTTCACAAAATTTCACAAAGTTTTAACCTTTAAAATACACCTTAATCACGGAGCCACACACCACACGTCTTACCCCTACTACTATTACTACTACTACTACTACTACTACTACTACTACTACTACTACTACTACTACTACTACTACTACTACTACTACTACTACTACTACTACTACCACCACCACTACTAGTAATACTACTACTATTAGTATCACTAGCAATGTTTCTACTACTTCTACTTTTACTGCTACTTGACGTAAAAGTAATAACAATAATGATGATAATGATAATAATAATCATATTAATAATAAAATAATAATAATAATAATAATAATAATAATAATAATAATAATAATAATAATAATAATAATAATAATAATTATTATTATTATTATTATTATTATTATTATTATTTTATTATCACCATCATTACTATTATTATTATTATTATTATTATTATTATTATTATTATTATAATTATTATTATTATCATGTTTATTGTTATGAAATAATAATAATAATAATAATAATAATAATAATAATAATAATAATAATAATAATAATAATAATAATAATAATAAACAAAAAAAATAATAATAACGATAATGATAATACTAGTAGTTGTAGCAGTAGTAATCATAATAGCACTTATAGTAACAATATTTTTACTGCTACTACTACTACTACCACTATACTACTACTACTACTACTACTACTACTACTACTACTACTACTACTACTACTACTACTACTTTCATCAGCCAAGAGATAGGTAGATTAATTAGGTCCGATTCGAATGCCAAGGATTTGCAGGCTCACTTGGATAGGATGAAAGAATGGACAGATAGATGGGTAATGCAATTCAATATTAACAAGTGCAGGGTGCTGAGCATGGGTAGAAATAATCCAAGCAATTGATACACAATAGATAACGTGGCACTAGGAAGTTCTAAGTATGAGAAAAATCTGGAGTCATAGTTAGCTCGGATCTCGGTACAAGGAAGCAATGTATCGAGGCCAGAAATAAGGCGAATAGAATATTAGGTTTCATTTTTACAAGTGCTAAAAACACGAGTCCTGAAGTCATACTAAAAATATACTTGGCGCTGGTCAGGCCACATCTTGACTATGCGGTACAATTCTGGTCCCCACATTACAGGAAGGACATAGCTCTATCGGAGTCAGTACAAATGAGGATGACTATAAGGATACAGGGAATGAAGGATATACCCAATGAAGAGAGACTGAAAAAATCTTTGTCTACATACCTTAGAGAGACGTAGGTTAAGAGGTTACTTGATAGAAGTATTTAAGTGGTATAAGGGTTTTAACATAGGGGACATGAATGTAGTTCTTAGGATCAGTAGCGGGGACAGAACCAGAAATAATGGGTTTAAGCTTGAAAAATTCAGGTTTAGGAAGGAAATGGGAAGGAACTGGTTTTCAAACAGAGTGGTTGATGAGTGGAACAGTCTCAGTGGGCATGTAGTCAGGGCTGAGTCAATAGGGAGCTTTAAAAGAAGGTTAGATAAATTCATGGATGGGGAAGATAGATGGAATTATAAGATTAACCGAGTACTTACCAAGTCGAAGGTTGATCGTAGTTTCACGAACATTTAACTGCGTCACTTAGGTAGAAAATGAGATGTCAGCACCAGTGACCACCCGTCAGTTCTTTAGAGTCTAGAGTTTTGAGGATAAGACCAGCAATTAGGCAGAAAAGGATAACCAAGGGAGAAGGGAAGGGAGGGCATTTTCTACCTAAGTGACGCAGTTAAATGTTCGTGAAACTACGATCAACCTTCGACTTGGTAAGTACTCGGTTAATCTTATAATTTCACTTCACGACATTTAACTGACGTCACCACGGTAGCCAATGAGAGCTTTAGAGAGAATCCTCAAAACCTAGAAACTTTTCCAAGACCAAAACATTGACAACAGGAAGGGATAGAAACCTCAAGAATTGCAACCAAATATAATAATTTATTTTGTACATCCTTTCCAAGTGAACTATGTACCTGAGTACACAGAGAAAAAATTTTCTTCAAACAAAAGTAATACTAAAAAGAAACTTAAACAATGTGCATAAAACAAAACACATAACGAGCTTCATCTGTACAATGCTGCCCAATCAAGATAACACTGCTTCTCCAAACCGTCCCTGCTTACACAGAGGTTTTTTATAATGTAAGGCAAAGGTGGATTCCCGAGACCATCCCACAGTTTCCAAAATAACAGACAGAGGAAGAGACATTGATGCTTTGCTTGTGGAAGCACTTCTGGTGGAATGAGGAACAAACACAGAAAGATCAATACCAGCATCTTTCATAATGGCTCTCGTCCACCGACGTAACGTGTCCCTAGAGGCAACTCTAATAGGGGGTTTGGAAGTAAGGAAAAACCTAGTAAAACTACCCCTGATACTATCAGTCCTTTTCAAATAACACAACATGGCAATATAAACACATAAATGTTTGTCTGGTGTGAAAGCCGTAAAAACAATTTCTGAGAGATGGTTACCTGGTCGGGAAGTTTTGAGTAGATCACCTATAGTAAACGAAATCCTATCTGCGGAAATGGTCATGTTTCTGGTGTCAAGCAGGTGAAGGGTCTGGCCCCTTTGGCCAGACACCAAAAGCATCAACATTATCAATTTTTTAGACAAATGAAGTAAGGATAGAGAATCATTCATTACTAAACTTCGAATGTGGTTCAGGACTATCTCTGGATCCCAGATAGAAGTACACCTCGGGAAAGAAGGTCTAACCTGAAAAACTGCTTTCATGAATCTTCTAACTAAAGGATATTGGCCTGAAGGTTTGTCGTCAATAGTGGCAATAGCTGAAATGGCACATCGACTGGAATTCATGGTACTATAGCTCCGTCCATTGACTTTGTTAAACTCAATTAACAGATACTCTAGCAGAAATTTCAAAGGTGGTAAAAATGGATCAATTTCCCTGCTGACACAAGCTGACACCCACTTCTTGATATGAGACCCATATTGCAATTTTGTACCGTGTCTCCATGATCTAAGGAGAAATTCGGCAACTTCCTTCGAAAGACCTCGGTTTTCAAAGGATTGCCCGAGAGGATCATTGAAGCCATTCTCAACTTGGGTGCCTGTGGGTGTGTGAGGCTCGGATCTTGAGGCAACACCAGGCACTCTCGAGGGAGCAGGACCGGTGATTCTGCCAACAACATCAGTGCAAACGGAAACCAACCCTGAGTTGGCCAAAGAGGCAGGATTGACATCACAGTTGCCTCGTCCTCCCGAATTTTCCTCAACACCCTTCCAATTACACTGAAAGGCGGAAAGGCATATAAGTTCCTATTACGCCAACAAATTGTAAATGCATTTGTATGTGCAGCAAAGGGATCTGGTTTCCAAGAAACATACATAGAAACTTGAGCATTAATTCTGGATGCAAAAAGATCAGTATCTGGTGTAAAAAACTTCCCACAAAGCATTCTGAAAATATGAGGTGTCAACATCCACTCGGTATCCAAATTCTTAATCCTAGATTCTTTGTCTGCCTCCACATTATCAAGTCCTTTGATGTGCTTTGCTGACAAAGTAATACCTCTAGCCAAAGCCCAGGCAAAGATCTCTTCTGTCAGCTTATTGAGGCTGGACTTAGTACTACCACCCCGATCTAGACAAGCAACAGCTGTAGTATTATCCGATCGTATGGAAATTCCCACTTGGCTATAATCCTTACATAATGATTGCAGACCTAGTAAAATGGCCTTAAGTTCCAGAGAATTAATGTGGTCTAATTCATCTTGGCTCCACTGACCTCCAGTACTCACATTACCACATATTGCACCCCAACCAGTCAAACAAGCATCCGTTTTCAATTCAACATGAGGGAGACCATAACAAAGATTTTGATTGGGAATCTATATTGTCCACCCACCATCGAACCAAATCCTTGGCATGATCATCTAATGTAATTATTGCACCATAATTGCCTTTATGTTTGACCAATTCATTGTTTCTGACAATCTCTAGATATTTGTATCTCAGGGGAGCTAAAGTCACTGCAGGATCAGAGGCAACGGCAAAGCCAATAAACACCGCTAAGGCATGCAAACTGGTGCCTCCTTTAAGCAAAGAACTACCTTGTTGCTTAATGCGGTCTCTCCTTCATGAAGGCAAAGTAGCAGTCATATTAGAGGAGTTTAAAGTAATTCCAAGAAAATCAACCTTCTGTGAGGGAACCAGAACAGACTTGTTGACGTTAATTGTTAAACCCACAGACTCAAATAACTGTATAGCATACCTCACATTGTCAATAAGTACTTTCTCTGACTCGGCAATGAAAATGCAATCATCTATATAACAGGAGACTGTAATCCCAAGCTTCCTCAAATGAGACAAAACTGGTTTTAAGAGTTTAGTGAAGATACGAGGGGCGGAGGAAGTCAGTCCCTGTGGTAAACAAGTGAACTGGAAGGTCTCATTTTGCCAAATAAACCTTAACCATTTCCTATCCTTGGGTCTCACCGGTACAGAGAAATAAGCATCTTTCAGATCTACAGTCATGAAAAAACAGTTAGGATGGACCAGCTGAATAACATTGTGAATAGAGTCCAGTTTGAAGTGAAAATACTTAACAAAGATATTGAAATCTCTCAAATTCAAAATAACCCTGGCCGAGCCATCCTTCTTAAAAGTAGGAAAAACATTAGAGAAGAAACCTGGAGAATTCCCATCCTGACACCTCTCAATTATTTTCTTTTTCAGAAAAGCTTGTAAAGCAACATCTAAGGCAAACTGGTGTGCAGCAGAAAAAATGAAGAGGTTTCGGGATGGAGTTCTGCACAGGCAACCTCTCAAATTCAATAAAATTACCCAACACTACATCCAATATCCACTTGTCATTAGTTAAACATTGCCACTGAGACCTGTGTAGGAAAATTTTTCCCCCGACAAAATTGTCTGCCGTGTTACACAAAAGACCAACAAAAACTGAACTCACGTGAGGCTGGTTTACTGAGGATATCTGGTGTGAGGGCGTTTCCCTCCGGTCTGCCTTTGGCCTAAAAAAGGCCTAGAAGAGGAGGAAAACCTGGACCGGTTATAGAACGGTCTCCTCGTTCCTACCCTGGACTGATGACCAGGCTTCGTCCTATCAAATCTGTATGGCCGAAAAGACGGCCTTCCAAGTTTCTTAGATCTGTGTAATTCATCACATTTTTTACCGACATCGAAAGGAAAAAGTTCATCCTTTCCTACTTCACAGTCCCATTTACATAACTCTGAAAGAGCCGTATCATTAACATGGAAACGAATCACTTCCTTTCTTAACTGATTAATATAATTAAAAGCCGAGACAATAAGTCTAAGACTATCATTAAAACCATCCAAGTAGGTGTTTAATGGTTTGCTGGTTTTATCACCAATATTACTGATGCAGTGAGTTAAGGGGACTAAAGCCCTCAAAAGTAAGCTGTTAGTATGAGCCAGTCTTGTATCAAGTAGTTTACCTCCAATGTTCATAGCCTTAGTGATAGCCGAGTTTGTTTCAGGTACTGTCATGTTCGGTACGTTGCTTGGCACTTTCAAACGATTACAAGTAGATTTCACAGTATCACTATTTGGACGTCGCCTGAGACTGACACTTAAAATAGAGGCCAAACGATCAGAAATAGGGTCACCTTTAGGCTCATCACCATGAAAACAATCAGAGAAATCATCCAGAGCTCTGAGAAAGGAAGCATCTGTACTGTAGGAACGGCAGAGTCGAAAGTGTCCAAACTATCGAGAGGGTCTGAGCAGTAGTTATCATTCTCAGCCCCAACACAATCCTCATCAGAGGAGGACATATCATGAAAACCACCAGCAACAGGGGAATCATTATTCATAGAGGAACCGTGACCCTTATCAAGCTTGTCAATCAGGCCACTCAAGAGCGAAGTAAGTGTGTCTAATTTATCAGAAGATGAAGGTCCAGGCACGGGGTTGTTGTACACACTGCCGGCACAACCCACATCGTCGCCACCAGCCGGCGCTGGCGAGTCACGAGGAGAGCCGGCCTGGTTAGCAGTAACTACTTTGCTCCTCTTTTTATCCCTCTTGACATCGTCAACACTGGGCCGTTTCCTTTCCAAACTAGAAGAACGCCGTGGCTGTTCTTCATGTGCATCCTGGTCCGCCATGGCTAGACCTGCACAAAAAGTGGCCGAAAATAGAAAAAAGAACGCCTTAGCTGTTCTATGCCACACTATTTCCAAACATCATAAACACGAATAATTTAAACACTGAAAACAACAAGAAACTCACCAATTAAATGAATAATCCACAACAGAAGAAAGAAGACACGAAGCAGCCAAACAGCCGACACGAAGCAGTCCAGCAACCGACTGAGCAGAAAGTGAGAGAGAGCAGAGGTGTGAACTCGACGAGGTCTGGCAACCGACTGACGGGTGGTCACTGGTGCTGACATCTCATTGGCTACCGTGGTGACGTCAGTTAAATGTCGTGAAGTGAAATTAGGTAGATTAATCACACTGGAATGCCTCGTATAGGCCTGGCGACCCCTTGCAGCTTCCCTCCTTTCTTATGTTCTTATGTTCTTATGAGAAGACAGGAAATCCCAGATAGCGAACATATTTTTAGGGCAGAGGATAATGAAAAGCTGATAGATATTCACATAACTTCCTTAAACGAAGATGTACAACAGGAGATAGATAGATTAAAAAAATTCAAGTCAACAAGACCTGATGAAATATGTCCAAGGGGCATCAGTGAGCCATTAGCAGTGGTTTTCAGGATGTCACTGGAGTCAGGTGAGGTAACGGTAATGTGGAGGGAAGCTTATGTGATACCAGTATTTAAGAACGGAGATAAAACACTAACGTCTATTTTATTCATTTAGTGTTTATTATATATATATATATATATATATATATATATATATATATATATATATATATATATATATATATATATATATATATATATATATATATATATATATATATATATATATATATATATATATATATATATATATATATATATATATATATATATATATATATATATATATATATATATATATATATATATATATATATATATATATTTATTTTTTTTTTTTTTTTTTTTTTCTGTATGTTGTTGCCTATAGCTCCTGTAAGTTTACTTGAAGAATATATGTGGAAAGCGCAGTTCAGCTTCCTCATAATTAGTGGCGCGCGCAATTATATTTATAGTGGTACTCATATTAGGGCCCATATGACCACCCAGGCGCGTCTTTGTTGTATCCACCTAGTAGAACCTGAGTATCTTGGTGACATATAGGTAATTTTAAACCACTCCACAAATGGCAAAAGTTTGAAGGTGATACTTAGTAGGAATCCAACCTACACATGGACGTCTGCCTTATCCGACGCTCACCACCTTATCCACTATGCCTGTAGCAAGTTATCGATGCAAATTACTGCCATGGGGAAGAACTATGTGTGTGTGTGTGTGTGTTTCACTGTTTGATCTGCTGCAGTCTCTGACGAGACAGCCAGACGTTAGCCTACGGAACGAGCTCAGAACTCATTATTTCCGATCTTCGGATAGACCTGAGACCAGGCACACACCACACACCGGGACAACAAGGTCACAACTCCTCGATTTACATCCCGTACCTACTCACTGCTAGGTGAACAGGGAGATAAAACCCTAACGTCTAATTACAGGCCTATCAGCTTAGCTTCAGTTGTGGATAATTTAATGGAATCAATAATAGCGAAAAACATTAGGGAACACCTAAACAAACAAAGCTTGATAAATTAAACACAACATGGATTTACGAAGGAGAAATCGTGTCTTACCAAATTGTTGAGCTTTAATAGAAAGGTTTATGAGGCGGCAGATTAAGGTGATACTCATGACATTCTAAACGTGAATTTCAGTAAAGCCTTTGACAAGGTACCTCACCAGAGGCTCTTAAAAAATGGTTAAAGCACACTGTATAGAAGGTAGAATATTAGGCTGGATTAAAGCATGGTTAGACGACAGGCGACAAAGGGTAATAATTAATGGATCGAATTTCGAGTGTGGAAAAGTAGTTAGTGGGATGCCACAGGGCTAATTTTTAGAGGCATTAATATTTATAATATGTATCAACGAGATGGATAGTGGAATTAATAGTGATATCAGTAAATTTGCGGACCACACAAAGATAGGTAGACGCAGACTTGGATAGGATGAAGGAATGGAAAGATAGTTGGTAAATGCAGTTCAATATTAGCAAGTGCAGGATACTGATCGTAGGTAGAGATAATCCAAAAAAATAGGTACACGATAGATAACGTGGCACTAGAAAATTCCAAGTATTAGAAGGATTTAGGAGTCATAGTTAGCTCCGATCTCAGTACAAGGAAGCAATGTACTGATGACAGAAATAGGCGAATAGAGTATTGGGTTTCATTTTTAGAAATGTTAAAAGCAGGAGTCTTGAAGTAATACTAAAATAATAGTTGGCGCTGGTCAGGCCACATCTTGACTATGCTATACAATTCTGGTCCCCACATTTCAGGAAGGATAGAGCTGTTGGAGTCAGAGCAAAGGAGGATGACTAAAAAGATACAGGGAATGAGTGATATTCCTTATGAAGAGAGACTGAAAAACTCAATTTGCATGCCTTAGAGAGATGTAGGTTAGGAAGAGACCTGATACAAGTATTTAAGTGGTATAATGGTTTTAACAAAAGGGGACATGAATGTAGTGTTTAGGATCAGTAGCAGGGACAGAACCGGAAATAATAGATTCAAACTTGAAAAATTCAGGTTTAGGAAAGAAATGGGAAGAAACTGGTTTTCAAACAGAGTGGTTGATGAGTGGAATGGTCTCAGTGGTCATGTAGTAAGGCCTGAGTCAATAGGGAGCTTTAAAAGAAGGTTAGATAAGTTCATGGATGGGGATGATAGATGGAATTAGGTAGCTTAAGCACACATGGACTGCCTCGTATAGGCCTGGCGGGCTCTTGTAGCTTCCTTCTTTTCTTATGTTCTTATAATTTTGTTTTTGCGCAGGGGATCCTTAAGACATGTAATTTATTTGAAGAATTACTCTAGGATAAAAAAGTTTGAGAAACACTGCTCTAATACAAGAGTTAACCAGTATTCTCATTCATTGATACATTTCATATTTAACTCTGGAACTCTCTGCCTGCTTCTGTATTTCGATTTTCTTACTACTTAACTTCTTTTAAGGGAAAGGTGTCAAGACATTTGTCCCTTGCTTTTGGATGACTGTTTCAGACCCTTGTTAAGCGCTTTTGGTTGTATGAAGCTTAGCTTTCTTTGCTTAGCAGGCCAACTGTAGAATCTGTAGGCCCACATAAAGTTATTAAGTTTATTGTTTTTATTTATTGGCCAGCCGAGCGGTTTCACTGGTAGTTTTAGTGTTTCTTAAGAACCCAGGTGTACAAGGAAAACTCAGTATATAAAAGTTAGTATATTATGTACAAATTTAAAAGTGCTGTCCATACGCCACGTACAAGTGCATACGGAAACGTGTTTTAAAGTCGGGAAAATGTTTGTAATGTCACTGAGTTCACAGAGTCACTAACTTCCCGCAGCACACAGGTTAGACGCACACACACACACTTGACACACCCCGCACTTCCCAGTCGCCTGTTATCTTCCTTCTGCCGCGGTCGCCGGCGCCCACCGCGCCCAGCCTCCAAGATGCTGACACAAGGGCGTCGGTCCTGTGACGGGGGTAAATGTTAACTGGGTGTATTGTGTCGTGCATTACCTTTATTTCTCACTGGTAGTGATACTTATTTATAAAATGCATCCTACCTATAATGATTACATTAATTGGTTTAGTTATCTGAGTCAATCATGAGTGCAACAAGTACTAGTTAGTTTTATGAAATAGAGAAGCACTGCAACCCCTGTTTAAAGGAAAAGACGAGGTCAGCATTTATACATGTTGCGCCACATTACGAAAGATTGCATCATATTTCTATAATGATTAATATACTTATGTACAATTGCCCTACCTATCCTATGGCGGTTACATCGCTCGGTCACATACCCGTCGCGTCCTCGCGACATATCTAGAGACATGTACCTAACCATGTTTATGCGGGTTACAAAGGAGTATTCCCAGTGTCTTCCTGCTGTCGATGTATCCTTGTTTTAAGAACATCATACAATGAAGTAGCCTTTTTAAGACAACAGAACAAAGGTATTAGTAAAATACTGAAGACAAGGACAGGTATGAAGACCGTAGGAAAATGCACATAAGGTGTTAGATACTCTGGTAGAGACTCATGTATGCCGGTCTCAAAATCTGAGATGTTAATAAAAAAGAACTCAGAAACAGAGTTGGTAATAAATTAAATTTTTGTAATGTTTAGATTATTTAGAGTGTCTATTTGAAAAATAGGAGAGGTGATGTTAGAAATAAGACTCATGATACTTTTCAGGAAAAACATGAAAAATTTCCGACTTTAAAGAACTCACGTTCAACACTGCAAAGTGACCTGAAACATCCTGATACGCAGAACTATTAGGACACTTCACTGACACATACAGAGATTCAGTGAAAAAGAAATAGTGATGTCCATGGAAACTCTTATGAAACATTATTTTAGGTACTAACTGTTTGTACGGACAAAGAGAAAGAGCTGCTGAAACATCCTTCTTAGTGAACACTACTTCACAACTACCCCCTTTTTTTGTGGGTAAGAAGGCAAAAAGAGATGACGGGCAGAAATACAAATTCTGATACTCGGACCGACATCCACCAAGTGTTGAGAATTTATCAGTCGCGTACACTGAAAAGTCATCATTGACAAGTACCAAAGAGCTTTCTGTGTCTAATATCATCACCGTATTATTTACCGTAAATGGGAAAGGTTCCAATCTGTACAATTCAAATATTTCTGTTGATTTGAAAGGAATGTGAATAACTATGGCCTCCGTCGTCAAGACAGATTCCACCAATGGGTAATAATGACGGATCAAATGCACATCAAATAAAGGGGATAAATTAAAGACCTTTCTTCCAATTTCCAAGGTATGTTTAAAGTCCTTTTCAGGGAAAAGAGAAGTGGTAACCCTACCCATCCACCCCTAAATTCATACAAAGAATCTAGTTTTCTTAACATCTCATTTACTGAGTGTCCCAGAAGAACTGTATAAGAAGCTAGTTCACTAATCTGCTTTTCCAGCCTAGCAATGTTTCTGCAATTTAGGTTAATAGCTTTGTTGTTAGCTTTGGCCACAGACATTAATTGGTTATATCTATCTTTCAGCTCATCTACATCCTCATCCATTGCTGTTCCAAACAACATTTGAGATAGTTTGCCTATTCCATCAATCAATCATCTTTTAGTGCGGTTAGTGACCGACAGACCCTCATAATTTTCCAAAGCTAAGATTATCGTGTCATTTACATAGCGCATTCGATCATGTAAAAGGGACAGAATCTCAGTAGGCTCCCCGGAACCGTCCGTGAAATCCTTTTCTAAAATTCCCAAAACCGTGTTCAGCCGGCATGCGACATCTCGAAGCCTCTCTGGTATTTCCACCAGAGACTCGTGGGGGTAGGTAACCCTCAAAGCGTCTTCAACCAGATAGACTCTTCCCAGGTGACCGGTCAGTGCTCCTGGGTTGAGAAGTGCAAACTTTATGGCGACGCTCGCATGCACAACGTGGATTACCAAGAGGGCAAACATCTCTGGAATAGATTTAAGAGCTTTAATTACGAGAATGAAGGTTATAATCATGGGTTGCGACACCCTGAGCACCTCCAAGCCGAGTAATTTTGTCTACATAGGCTGTTTAAACTAAATTCAGATTAGCTTTGACATCGGTCCGTTTAAGCCGATCGCAGTGCACAACTTACAGCGTGTTTAGCAATGGATCTAGTATTTCAAATCTATGTCCATGGAGTTTGTTTACTAACAGACGTGGTTCAACAAATTTAGGAGCTAACTTGGCGTTTCTCTCAGGGACCTTAACCATTATTGAATCACCAATTTTAATTCTTACAGGTGAAGGACGCCGGTGTTTTTGTGAGCTTATGGCCGTTTTAGAAGCTTTTAGCCTGTTTGTGACTCCTTTATATGTGTCTGAAAACACTTTGAGTTGGCACTGAGCATAATCGTCCACATTGTTAACAGGGTTCTGAGGACTACTCAACAAGTCGTATGGAAGTTTATTTTCCACTCCATAGATTATGTAATATGGAGTTCTTCCCGTAGACTCACAAACGCTACTGTTTATGCTAGGAGCAACATGAGGTAACCAATCTTCCCAATTTTCCATAAAGCCATTTACGACTGGGCGCAAAACGTCAAGAATTTTCCCGTTCGCGCACTCCATCAGCCCATTGCTTGCAGGATGATAGGCTACTGTGAATGTTTGTTTTATACCAAACGGTTTACAGATCTTCTCCAATACATTGTTGAGGAATTCTGTCCCATTGTCACTCAATAGGACTCTAGGAGCTGAGTAAGGAGAGAATAGGTTTGTCACTAGAGCGTGAGCTACCGCCCTGGCAGATTTATCATAAAGTGGAGCTAAAACTACGTACCTGCTGAAGTGATCAACCATCACCAGCACATACTTAGAACCCAGACGACTCTTAAACTGAAAGCTGTAGCACGTCTATAGCAACCACATCCCAAGGTCTTTCAAGTGGAGGATATTCCAAGATAGGAGCAGGTTTAGGTACGCTACCCTTATGCTGGGCGCACTGTACACACTTGTTAATGTACTCATCTATATCTACGCGCATTGTAAGCCAATAATAGTTCATACGCGCAGCTGACAGAGTACGATCTTTCCCTTTATGTCCAGCAATCGCAGTGTCATGAAGTAAAGACAACACCACCGGTACATGTGACTCGGGTATCACCAGTTGTGTTACAGGATCTCTTTTACCTGAAGTCCAACATCTGCAAAGGACCTTCTCCTGTGTCAAAAAGAACTGTGAAAATGGCACATGTGTTTTGGGTAAGGTGGTTTCATCGCCAGATTCCAGAGCATAAATGACCTTGCTCCAGACGTCATGCTGACGTTGAGCATTAGCCAGCTCATGCAGGGAAAAGTTTTATATGGTAGAAGTTTGTTTTACCACACCTCCAACATGCACATTTCGAGACAAGGCATCAGCCACTACATTAGCTCGACCAGGCAAATACTTGAAGATTGGGTTGAATTCCCGTATAGTTAAATACCAACGAGCAAGTCTGCCGCTCAGGTTTCTTCCTTGGATTGGATATCCCAAAATGATATCCTTAAACTGCTTGAGAGCCCATATAATAGCCAGAGGCTCCTGGTGAGTTACAGAGTAATTTGACTCTGCTGGTTTCAGAGTTCGACTTGCGTGTGGAATAACGCTCTTTTTACCACTTACATCAGTTTGCATCAACACCGAACCAAGCCCCAAGGCCGAAGCCTCCGTGTATAAAGTAAATGGAGCTTCATAGTCTGGAAAAGCCAAAACAGGAGCATGGGTAAGTGCAAATTTCAAATCCTCAAAACTTTTATTCTGGACTGCATTCCAGTGAAGAGGAATGTCCTTTCTCAGTAAGGTATTCAAAGGTGATAAGATTTTTTAAAATCCCTTTACGAATGACCTATAGTATCCGCACAACCCAAAGAAAAAACGAAAATTTTCTGCCTTCTTTGGTTGTGGAAACATTTTTAACAGCGAGGATTTTGTCCTCTACTGTGTCAATTCCATCGCCTTCCACTACGTTGCCTAAGAATTTAATTCTTGATTTAAGGAATTCGCATTTAGTTAATTTGGCTTTAAGGCCAGAGTCTCTCAACTTCAATAAGACAAATTCTAAACTGCCTAAGTGGGACTTTAAGTCTTTTCCACATATGATCACATCGTTAAGGTACACATATACATTTTTGCCTATTTCCTCAGCAAAAATAGTGTTCATCCGCTGAAAGATGATCGGAGCAGATTTTAATCAAAACGGCATGCGTTTCCATTGAAAATGGCCTTGAGGGGTGCTGAAAGCCGTGACTGCTCGCGATTCAGGTGCCATCGGTACCTACCAGTAGCCACTTACAAGATCCAAGCTACTGAAGAATTTATTTCCCTGTCCTAATGACATTAATAAGTCTTAGAACAGGCAAAGGAAACCTTTCGTCCTCTGTCACTTCATTTACTCGCCTGAAATCAATAACAGGTATAAATTGTCCATTTTTCTTAGGGACTAGGAACAAAGATGAATTCTAGGGTGACCGGGAGTTCTCTATAACACCTTGTTCCAACATTTCTTTGATTTGCTCCTCAACCACTTGCCTTTGACTGTGTGGAAGTCTATAGGCTGGTATGTATATTGGGTTAGTTCCTGGTTTTAGTTTTATGTGGTGCTCTACTCTGTCACTTGCACCTAACGGTTCTCCGGGTAAGGCAAAGACATCACGATACCGCTTCAGCAGTTGAATGAGTGAGTTCCTTAACTCGGGGTAATCCACTACCGTGACAAGGTTTTTTAGCATTTGCGTTTCTGCCATTAAGTCTTCACTGACTGAGGCACATACAGAGGCAACACTGGATTCAGCCAAGTCCATGAGTTCAGGCGCCACCTGTCCATCATACCCTAACGCTTCACTCAAAAAAACTCCTTGTCTGAGTTTAATTGGTCCACCCGTGGTATCTACCACAAGAACAGATGTTTGATGTCCATCTCGCACTGTACAAAGAGTCGGTTCCACTGCTAATCTTTTCACCTTACTAGGTCCTTCTATGCAGATATCACAACCCACTCGTGCATTTGGGACGGATACAGGGATTTGCATAGCTGTACGGTCAGGAATGTTATGACTTCCAATTACCGCAGGCTGAACAACTGTCCATTTCCCTTGATGTGTTGTTACTCCCGCCGTGCACAAGAGCTCAGGCTGGTTTGCCACAGCCTTAACTCGTGGCTTAGCTCCAGAGTCGGTAAGCGTTCTCTCACCCTGTTCTGTGGTAACCTTCCTAACAACAGAAACTGACTGGGCTGAAACAAATTCACCATCTGGTGCCTTTTGTACCTTTCTCTCCTATCGGGATAAAGAAGCTAGGCTTCTGGGCGTCCCCATTGCCTGAAAACTCTTTCCTTGATACTTGATGACTACTGTCAGGAATTATTACCATACGGTTGGATCTCATAGACGTCAAACCCAGAAGGCCATCTGAGGGCAACCCGAAGTTTCATGCCACGTAAAAGTCCAAACGCATAGTTGAAGTACCCTTACCCAAGTTTACAGGGAGACGAACAGTACCCAGAATATCAAGTGGGTCACTAGTAACTCCCTTTAAGTTAAGGTCATTTGGCATAAGGCGATATCGGCCACCACGTGACACACGCTTCAGTGCTCTATAAGCCCTTTCGGACAGCACATTAACAGAAGCGCCAGTGTCCACGGCAAATGATGCTTGCACTGGCCCGAGTTTTGTTTCTAGGGCCATGATGGTAGACTGACTACAAGCGGCCACTAAAGATGCGTGAATATCACTGTCATTGGTCGCATGTGCAGCCCTGTTAGTTCTTTGGCCTTTAGCTACCTTGTTTTGTTTTTTGCGGGGCGCGAAGCTTCCCCCGACCAAATTCTCCTAGACTCTCGACTCTGCCTCCACTTAGACTTTATATTTACTAAAGTGAAGCAGTCTTCCGTTGAGTGTCCATGACACTCATGGAACAAGCAATAAACATTTTTTGCTTTTGTTGATCTCACTCTGTGTAGTACTAGCCGTCCGGCGCTATCCAGAGGTATCTTTAGCACGTATTGGCTGTTGCTGGGGATATTGGTGCCCCACTGCGGCAACAGCTTGTTTCTTATCCCTCTTTCTTTTAAAGCATTTAAGCGCAGAGTGTTCTTCACGCTGGCAGTAGTGGCAAGTAAATTTTGGCTCGCCTGCCGCCGCGTACGAAGTAGAAGGATGTTCCTCCGGTGCTGTTTGAACACCCTGGGTTGCAGCCACCGTTGAAGCAGCCAAGCGATCCGCCACTGCAGAGGCAGCACGATGAGCCTTACCACCCCTTTCTGCAACTTTGTTTTTTTAATTTCAGTGCAAATGTATGCAATTTTCCCGTAGATTTATAATCTAGAGACAAAGCACACATCCTACAGTTCTCCCTGATTGAGTGCATAAACACCAAGAACTCCAGAAATTCATGGATATCTTTTGCAGACATGGATTCTCCATTCATCCAACCATTATCCTGTAGGTATTGGGTGAAATCAGAGGAGATGCGGTACCCTGCTGCTTGTGCCTGCTATATATTAAGAGAAGCAGAGTTTTCCAGTATAGACTGCAACGCATCACTGACGCCCTTCACCAAACTGTGCTTTAGATTATTCCCAAAGGTTTTTAGGAAGTTAGTTTTAAACTGTTCATAGTCTCCGTTTTCTGAAGGATCTGTGAACGCGCTTGCTTGCATCATTAGAGCAGCGTGCGATCCTAGATGTAAACGCGACCGCAAAAAGGAAATGTTGTGTACTTCCTCCGTCACAAACGCGTGCCTCATTACATCTTCGCACTAATATATTCACGAGCTGAATAAACAGGATCTGTTCCAGAGAATGCCCGCACCTCCGCTACAACAGGCAAAACCTTGGTTACGGCGTTACCTTGTGGTGTAAGTGGGGTTGAAGGTCCACCACCTGGTGCAGAGTTATGAGTCATGGTGAAAGGATTTCCTAAAGACTGAGTTACAACAGTGTTAGGAGAGGAAGAAACAACTCTACGGTGGGTGTTACCACTTCTCAAACGACGAGAGTCATCATCAGTGTCACTACTTGTAGTATCCTCAGACTGATCTCCAATTTCCTCAGTTTCTGGTTTTTTAGTTTCCGCACGTTTCTCAGCACTCAGTTTGTCGAATTTCTCACACAGCAAAGTTAACTTTTGGTCCTTCTTAGCCATTTATTTATAAGAATCTATTTATTTATTTATTATTTTTTTTTTTATAATAATTACTATGTATGCATCCATTTCAACTTCCAGGACTTCTAAGGCAAGTTTAAGGTCACTTCAGACGCCTTGAAGAAAATTAAAGAAGAGAAAAACATAAAGATACACACATTAAATATTAGTATTGATAAATGGTAAATGTTGATATACTACAGGCAACTGAAAAAAGGTGGAACATATAATGCAACATAAAATTATATACTAACTTACACAACGAAAAAGGGCTTATATCACATTAATTTCTGTGACAGCTCCAATAAATCATCACAAATATTTATGTCAGCAAGTGATGTATTTATTTTAATGTTTACTGTAGTGTCAGCTAACTGTTGTTTTCTCACCTAATACCTATAATATTGCTTTGGCAGCCGCAGTTGGTTACGTCTTCTGCGTTATCCCCCGCCACTGGGAAGACCTTGAGAGGCTGAGTAGGCTAGGGATGAGAGGTGCCCGGTTCCGTGGACGCCCCGAGGTCAAGTTTTCCTCCCAGGTATCTCGAACGGCCCCTCAGTTCATGAGAAGCCAGCCACGCCCACCTCAACGTACCACGACCAGTGTACCGTCAGCGTTTGAAGACGTACCACGCCCTCCATTAAAGCCGAAGTGTTGAGAAGATACAGGCTGAGTT
Source organism: Portunus trituberculatus (assembly GCF_017591435.1). NCBI lineage: Eukaryota > Metazoa > Arthropoda > Malacostraca > Decapoda > Portunidae > Portunus > Portunus trituberculatus. Next base: position 695,655 of record NC_059276.1, read on the forward strand.
ATTTTATTCCTCAGCCGCCAGGCGACAATTGTAACGAGAGGGAAGTGCGTAACTCTCAAGGGTGTGAGTGTGTGCGTCACAGTAACGCCGCGCGTGAGAGTTCAAGTGAACACAAGCCTTCCACACGGGTGACTTAAGAGCGAAGAGAAGGGGGAGAGTACTTGTTGTGGAAAGCTACCAACCCAAACAGCGCGAATCAGCACGTGGCGTCAGCGTTTCTTCTCTCTCCACTGCTCTCGCTACCCTCTCGTAGCTCGGTTTCCCGTATGAATTCGTTCAGAAGGCAAGTTCACAATGTTTCGTTTTGTCTCACAATCACGCATTTCCATAATTACTGAGTTTCCTGGGTTATTTTAATGTTTCTCAGTGGGTTATCCCACCACTGCCACCATTTGTTAAGCGCTTTTGGTTGTATGAAGCTTAACTTTGTTTGCTTAGCAGGCCAACTGTAGAATCTGTAGGCCCACATGAAGTTATTAAGTATATTGTTTTTATTTATTGTCCAGCCGAGTGGTTTCACTGGTAGTTTTAGTGTTTCTTAACAACCCTGGTGTACAAGGAAAACTCAGTATATAAAAGTTAGTATATTATGTACAAATATACAAGGTCTGTCCACACGCCACGTGCAAGTGCATACGGAAACGTGTATTAAACTCGGGAAAATGTTTGTAATCTCACTGAGTTCACAGAGTCACTAAGTTCCCGCAGCACACAGGTTAAACGTGCACACACACACTTGATACAACCTGTACTTCCCAGTCGTTGGTTATCTTCCTTCTGCCGCGGTCGCCGGCGCCTACCGCGCCCAGCCTCCAAGATGCTGACACAAGGGCGTCGGTCCTGTGACAGGGGAAATGTTCACTGGGTGTATTGTGTCGTACATTATCTTTTTTTCTCACTGGTGATACCTATATAAAATGCATCCTATCAATAGTGATTACATTAATTGGTTTATTTATCTGATTCAATCATGAGTGCAACAAGTACTAGTTAGTTTTATGAAATAGAGAAGCACTGCAACCCCTGTTTAAAGGAAAAGACGAGGTCAGCATTTATACATGTTGCACTACATTACAAAATATTGCATCATATTTCTATAATGATTAATATACTTATGTACAGTTGCCCTACCTATCCTATGGCGGTTACACCCTATAGAGAACCTGGAATTCCAGTGGGTCTTTTTTCTAACATTCTGTTGCCCTTGGCAGCCTTCCCTCTTGGATAGAATTCCATACAATTCACTGCATCAAGACAACTATCTTTATATATTTCAACCAAGGAGGCTGAACAAGAGAAGGCGGCATGACGTCACCAAAGTGAATGGGACGCGCTGCCCCTGTTACGACCCCCCCTTACACCTAAAACACTACTATTTATCAGCCGCCCAATAAAAATACATGGAAACGCCCGAGTTCGAGCGTTACTGCCTGCCTCTGTGTGTGTGTGTGTGTGTGTGTGTGTGTGTGTGTGTGTGAACGTGATGTTGTGTGGGTTGGAGGGAAGAGGTATAATTAAAATGCGTCATTAATCGTGGTGCATGCAGATATGTGTGGTGGTAACCACCCCCCAGCCCCACCTTCACTCCCCCGCCAAACACAAACACACACACACACACACACACACACACACCGTGTAGTGTAGTGGTTAGCACGCTCGACTCACAATCGAGAGGGCCGGGTTCGAGTCCCGGAAACAGCGAGGCAAATGTACGAGCCTCTTAATGTTTGGCCCCTGTTCACCTACCAGTAAATAGGGAAGGGATGTAATTTGAGGGGTTGTGGCCTCGCTTTCCCGGTGTGTGTTGTGTGATGTGGTCTCAGTCCTACCCGAAGGTCGGTCTATGAGCTCTGAGCTCGCTCCGTAACGGGGAAGACCGGCTGGGTGACCAGCAAGTGACCGAGGTGAATACACACACACACACACACACACACACACACACACACACACACACACACATCACGTAGTGTAGTGATTAGTACGCTCGGCTCACAACCGAGAGGGTCCGAGTTCGAGTTCTGGAAAGAGGCAAGGCAAATGGGCAAGCCCCTTAATGTAAATAGGGACTGGATGTAACTCGAGAGGATGTGGCCTAGCCTTCCCGGTGTGTGGAATGTGTTGTGGTCTCAGTCCCGGAGATCGGTATATGAGCTCTGAGCTCGCAACATAATGGGGAAGGCCGGTTGGGTAACCAGCAGACGACCATGGTGGGGAATTATACGCACAAACACAAAAATAGAGGAAAAGAAAACTGGAAATTATTTCATTAGGTACCACAACAGCTTAGGATCGCACCACTCGGGTTAACTACTAGGTTTGGCAATAAATAGACATAACCTGCTAACACTGACGGAAGATAGAGACTGTTACGACCGTCAGATATTTAATATATTGTATTGTATTTTAGCTTAAGTTGTGATGGCGCCCTGATAGTAATATTTTCGTCGTGTATATATTATTGTAATGCTTTCAGGACGGCGTTTCTTATGTATGTAATATTTACCCATTTATCATTGTATTGTATGTTACATTAGTATTTCATGATTCGTAAACATTTATTGTAATAATGTACTTCTATGCTTTTAGTCACTAGTGTAAGCGGGTGCCCGTCGGAGATTTTAGAGAGAGTGACGTGACGTCATATTTGTTATTGTCTTTGTGAGAGGAAAGGCGATGGTGCCGGGCCCAATCAGATAGTATTCTGATCACGCCCTCTGCATGTTTAAAGAGTGTTAGCCAATGGGTGCTCAGATGACATCATGTGACGTAATGTTTTCCTCTCGGAGAAAGGCCTGTGAACCAACGCCACAGACTCGACCACACTGGGGTGCCTGATGGCTTGGACCTGTGACCACCGCTCCGCTCCCCTCATATATCTCTGGCTGAGTATCTTACTTCTATTTTACTGATTGATAGGGATTCTGGTTCTTCTTGGCACTTATTTAGTCACTGTGTTTAGTGACGTGTGAATATTTTGGGTGTTTTGGGTGCTTACTCGGTATTTTTGGCGATTTATCTTTGTGTGGCGTAGAGGGACGCCAGGGCTGACGGCCATTTTGTGAGTGTTGGCATAGCCAAGAGAGATTTTGGGTGTTTATTATGGTTGTATTACCTAACAATTATATTATTTGTGGTGATTTACATATTATTGTGTGTATCAGCCAGAGGGGAGGCAAGTGTGTGGTGAATTTATTTACTTATTGCTTCTAATAAGTGTTGTACTTATTTATTTATTTTTTGAGTCTCATATTATACTTTTTTTCACCCTTAAGCAGCTTATTTATGATATATCTTGGTGCTAATGAGTTATTTCTTTTGTTGTGTATGTGGTATTGAGCTGCAGGTATGTTTGTAACGCCCGCTCTCCACCACACACACACACACACACACACACACTGTCGGGCTGACTCGCCAACTGACTCTCCCTCTTTATTTAATATTTAAGTTGAAAATTTAATTGGATAACTTTTTTTTTCTTTTTTTTCTTTTTTACGTAGGGAAGAGGGCCAGCCAAGGGCAAAACAAAAAAAAGTTAGAAAAAAGCCCACTTGAGCGCTGGCTCTCCAAAGAGTACAAAAAGTGCCAAAACCGTCAGCCAGAATTAGGGGAGCAAATGCCTCGATACCTCCCTCTTAAAAGAAGACACGTTGTAGGAATTCGGAAATACAGATGCAGGGAGGGAGTTCCAGAGTTTAACCAGTGAAAGGGATGAATGATTGAGCGTACTGGTTAACTCTTGCATTAGGGAGTTGGACAGACTAGGGATGAGACGAAGAAGAAAGCCTTGTGCAGCGTGGCCGCAGGAGGAGAGGAGGCATGCAGTTAGCAAAATCAGTAGAACAGTTACCATGAAAATAGCGATAAGATATAGAAAGGGATGCAACATTTCGGCGGTGAGAAAGAGACTGAAGACAGTTAGTCAGAGGAGTGGAGTTGATGAGACGAAGAGCTTTCGATTCCACCCTATCAAGCAAAGCTGTGTGACTGGAACCCCCCCCCCAAACATGCGAAGAGTACTCCATACAGGGACGGATAAGACCCTTATACAGAGTAAGCAGTTGGAGGGGCGAGAAAAACTGGCGGAGACGCCTCAGTACACCTAACTTCATAGAAGCTGTTCTAGCAAGAGATCAGATGTGAAGTTTCCAGTTAAGATTATGAGCAAAGGACAGACCGAGGATATTCATTGTGGAAGAGGAAGACAGTTGAGTGTCATTGAAGAAGAGGGGATAATTGTCTGGAAGGTTGTGTCGAGTTGATAGATGGAGGAATTGAGATTTTGAGGCATTGAAAACTACTAGATTTTCTCTGCCCCAATCGGAAATTTTAGAAAGATCGGAAGTCAGGCGTTCCGTGGCGTCCCCGCGTGATCTGTTAATTTCCTTAAGGATTGGACGTCTCTGAAAGAACGTGGAAAGATGTAGGTTGGTATCATCTGCGTAGGAGTGGATAGGGGAAGAAGTTTGGTTAAGAAGGTCATTAATGAATAATAGAAAGAGAGTGGGTGACAGGACAGAATCCTGAGGAACACCACTATTAATAGGTTTAGGAGAAGAACAGTAGCCGTCTACCACAGCAGCAATAGAGCGGTCGGAAAGGAAACATGAGATAAAGTTGCAGAGAGAAAGATAGAAGCCGTAGGAGGGCAGTTTTGAAATCAAAGCTTTATGCCAGACTCTATCAAAAGCTTTTGATATGTCTAACGCAACAGCAAAAGTTTCACCGAAATCTCTAAAAGAGGATGACCAAGACTCAATAAGGAAAGCCAGAAGATCACCAGTAGAGCGATCTTGACGGAAGCCATACTGGCGATCAGACAAAAGATAGTGAAGTGACAGATGTTTGAGAATCTTCCTATTCAGGATAGATTAAAAAACTTTAGACAAGCAAGAGATTAAAGCTATAGGACGGTAGTTTGAGGGGTTAGAACGGTCACCCTTTTTAGGAACAGGCTGAATGTAGGCGAACTTCCAGCAGGAAGGAAAGGTAGAAGTCGATAGACAAAGTTGGAAGAGTTTGGCCAGGCAAGGTGCAAGCACAGAAGCACAGTTTTTGAGAACAATAGGAGGGACCCCATCAGGTCCATAAGCCTTCCGAGGGTTTAGGCCAGCAAGGACATGGAAAACATCATTACGAAGAATTTTGATTGTAGACATGAAATAATCAGAGGGAGGAGGAGAGGGAGGGACAAGCCCAGAATCGTCCAAGGTGGAGTTGTGAGCAAATGTTTGAGAAAAGAGTTCAACTTTAGAGACAGAAGAGATGGCAGTGGTGCCATCAGGATGAAATAAAGGAGGGTAAGATGAAGAAGTGAAGATATTTGAGATGTCTTTGGCTAGATGCCAAAAGTCACGAGGAGAGTTTGAGTTTGAAAGATTTTGACATTTCCTATTTATGAAAGAGTGTTTGGCAAGTTGAAGAACAGACTTGGCATGATTCCGGGCAGAGATATAAAGTGCATGAGATTCAGGAGATGGAAGGCTCAAGTACCTTTTGTGGGCAACCTCTCTATCATGTATAGCACGAGAACATGCTGAGTTAAACCAAAGTTTAGAAGGTTTAGGTTGAGAAAAAGAATGATGAATGTACGTTTTCATGCCAGATACTAACACCTCTGTTATGTGTTCAGCACAAAGAGATGGGTCTCTGACACGGAAGCAATAATCATTCCAGGGAAAATCAGCATAATACCTCCTCAGGTCCTCCCAACTGGCAGAGGCAAAACGCCAGAGGCACCTTCGCTTTGGGGGATCCTGCGAAGGGATTGGAAAAATAGGACAAGATACAGAAATGAGATTGTGATCGGATAAACAAATAAGTAAACTTTGTGGAACCCCAATGAATACACAGAATTTAAGTACTTGTCTTTGTGGTAGCTCAGTGTGTGACTCCCACTCCTCGATGGGGGGGCCACAACCGAATCACTAATCTTTGGCACTGGATTTCTTTCTTTTTTTCTCTGTTCTTCCTGACGACACTTTTGAACTTTAAAAGAGGGGGATGTGGGTTCTGGGGTTACAGTAAGCTCACCTTGAGAGGATGATTTCTTTCACGAAACAGCACGATAAGTATTTTTCTGGTGCATCACAATAAAACACAAATTATAGCACTAGCTCCTGACACCACCTTCTTACAATGATCGTAAACTTTAGGAGGAAGCCAGGAAGCTTCACCTCTGATTACAATATAATTAACACCGTATCTCACAGCCTGAGAAATTAGGAACTAAGCACACTGATCCTCGACAACTCTACTCTCATAATTCTAGCCTTGAACAACCAAAAACACATTGGGAGGCACACACAGACATACTTTTTTTTAGTTTAACTTCCTCTTCGCTCTGCTTGAAAGGGAGACGAAACGGGACTCACAATTTCGTTGGATAAATATTATGATAGCATCAATAATATTCAGAATAATAACCAGAAAACACTGTTATATTAATAATAACTACTCTGAGTCGGAACACCCACCTGCTTGGAAGGGAGAGGAGACGGGACTGGCGAACCGTGGGAAACTCGCTCGCGAGTCTCTCCCATCTCCACTCAACAATAGCCAAATGATGTATTGACGGTGGATATTACAGTATGAGATTAAGCTTTTACTTTAATTGGCTGGTAGGATGGAATAAAATATTTATTTTCCCAGATAAAAAAGGTGAAAAATTATATCAATCAGCTAATGACTGCTTTGTAAATAATGAACCTACGCTTAACACGAATCGATTACCCATCCCTGCCTGCTTCAACCGTTTTTGTCCGTCTGTATGTATGCCTCGATGAGCGTCCCTTGCACCACATGACGAAATTATAGAATAGTACATTATTTCAACATAATAATTTGTTCCAACTTATTCTACCTTAACCTACAATCCCCGGCACTACATGTTGACACCCCACGGGTGACTTATTTAAGTATTGAACAGTTAGGTTAAACTTATTTACCTGATTTAATATATTTTGCGATTCTATATATTTGTGAGTGCTATTATTTTCTGTATTTGGATGTGATTTCCATAGTTTTAACTATCCACGGGCCTTAAATTTAATTTTATTTGTTGTTAAGTTAACTTTGCTTATTTTTGTTAATAAATTATTTAAGGATTTAAATTATTTTTCTTAACCTTTCCTTATTATTAGTTTCTCAGTTATGTTACACCCTTGAACAGCCTTTTGCGTTAAGAACCGATGCATTGAAGCCAATGTCACTCTTGACTACTTATCTTAATTTTTGTATTTAATAAGAGTGATTAACCTAATCAGTGACTGGTGCCCACAGCTCCTTGGGGGGCACTGGGTCAGGCCGTTTGGGGTCGTAACATGAATTAGTGACTGATCTCGCCAGGATAGTTAAAGTACTAATTACATCCAATTAAATCTCTACATAACCATTTGTGTTCCAGAAATGTTGTAATGGTTATGTTGTTTTGAATGTGTAATTTCTCATGGGTTCCATGTCAACTGAACCAGTGCCACTTGCACCAGTACCACATGCACCAGTGCCAACTGAACCAGTAGACAACTGAACCAGTAGACAACTGAACCAGTGGTCTACTGAACCAGTGGTCAACTGAACCAGTAACCATTTGAACCAGCGACCATCCGAACCAGTGCAAACTGAACCAGTACTACTTGAACCAGTACTATTTCAACCAGTGACCATCTGAACCAGTGGTCATCTGAACCAGTGGTCAACTGAACCAGTGGTCAACTGAACCAGTAGTCAAGTGAACCAGTGGTCATTTGAACCAGTGGTCATTTGAACCAGTAACCATCTGAACCAGTGTAAACTGAACCAGTACTATTTCAACCAGTGACCATCTGAACCAGTGGTCATATGAACCAGTGCTACTTGAACCAGTGCAAACTGAACCAGTACTACTACTTGAACCAGTACTAATTCAACCAGTGACCATCTGAACCAGTGGTCATCTGAACCAGTGCAACTTGAACCAGTGCAAACTGAACCAGTAGTACTTGAACCAGTACTATTTCAGCCAGTGACCGTGTAATACAATTTAACCCTTTTTCGAAGGCCGATGGTACTGTACTCCGCTGTGTAACCCTTTCATTACAGGTGTAACTCGTTTATGTTAGCATCCTCCCTGCACCAGCTTAAACCACGCATACTGAATTAAAACAACAAATTATCCTAGGCTTTGCATTGAATTAAAACAAGAAATAACCCTAGGCTTTGTACTGAATTAAAGCAAAAAATAACCCTAGGCTTTGTACTGAATTAAAGCCAAAAATAATCCTAGGCTTTGTATTGAATTAAAACAAGAAATAAGCCTAGGCTTTGTACTGAATTAAAACAAGAAATAACCCTAGGTTTGTACTTAATTAAAGCAGGAAATAATCCTAGGATTTGTACTGAATTTGTACTATTTCAGCCAGTGACCGTGTAATACAATTTAACCCTTTTTCGAAGGCCGATGGTACTGTGCTCCGTTGTGTAACCCTTTCATTACAGGTGTAACTCGTTTATGTTAGCATCCTCCCTGCACCAGCTTAAACCACGCGCTTATGCAAAGCCATTTTATTTTGAGCTGGTCCCAGTCCTGCGACACGTGGAGTCGGGATGCTGTCGCGGACCTTTTTTTTTTTAGTTTTATATTATATTTTTATTTATTTATTTTTTATTTTTTTTAACTTTTTTTTTAGTTTTTTTTTCTTTTCCTAGCTTATAACAGTTTTTATATTTCCTTTTCTTGTTTTATTTATTTTTATTTATTACTTTTTGTGAAATATTTTTCACTTTGTTTTTGTAAATGAAGTGTGACCATTTTAATGTAGGTTTCCGAAGGAAATAAAAATACAGTTGAGTCACAACAAATTCTGCTTAACTCGCACATATTTTATGGAATAAAAAATACTCTGAATTGTAAGTAAACTAATTATATTCAGATCTTGAAGAAAAATAAAGTTGAAGAAATATAAATAAAATGCAGTACCAGCTTAAACCACGCATACTGAATTAAAACAACAAATTATCCTAGGCTTTGCATTGAATTAAAACAAGAAATAACCCTAGGCTTTGTACTGAATTAAAGCAAAAAATAACCCTAGGCTTTGTACTGAATTAAAGCAAAAAATAATCCTAGGCTTTGTATTGAATTAAAACAAGAAATAAGCCTAGGCTTTGTACTGAATTAAAACACTCACGTTGCACCTACTCAGTTAACCGTACTTTTTTTTGTAGTTATAATACTGTATATCTTCAAATAATTTTATGTGAAATGGCTCTAGATATTTCACAGTCCTTGAGAGGTGGAGAATTGCTAGTGCATCATGGTTTTGAGTATATTCTTCGGACAAAAGAGCCTTGGATGGATGCTGAAAAAAAGTATTGGAGGTTTTAATTCAATGCAAAGCCTAGGATAATTTGTTGTTTTAATTCAGTATGCGTGGTTTAAGCTGGTGCAGGGAGGATGCTAACATAAACGAGTTACACCTGTAATGAAAGGGTTACACAACGGAGTACAGTACCATCGGCCTTCGAAAAAGGGTTAAATTGTATTACACGGTCACTGGCTGAAATAGTACTGGTTCAAGTACTACTGGTTCAGTTTGCACTGGTTCAAGTTGACCATTTTAATGTAGGTTTCCGAAGGAAATAAAAATATAGTTGAGTCACAACAAATTCTGCTGAACTCGCACATATTTTATGGAATAAAAAATACTCTGAATTGTGAGTAAACTAATTATATTCAGATCTTGAAGAAAAATAAAGTTGAAGAAATATAAATAAAATGCAGTATAACGTTTGGTTACTCTATGGTAACAAGGTAAGTACTGTATATAGTTGCACAGCACTAAATCTTATTTTCTACCCAACAACTTGCATGTGGGCAATTGCTCTCAAATATCGTAACTTGTCGGCTTCTTCACCATAAGATCTAACTTTAACTGCTAGTCTGTTTGCTAAAAGTACATATCTATTTCTTGGCCTCTCAAGATTGACAGCTTGGGCATTTTGCATTGTTAGCCTATGAACTGCAATGTCTTTTCTGATACCATTCATGAAAGACCACATTGTTGGATGAGAGCACATAAAAAGTGACTTGAGCGAATTATGAAACCCTTCCGTGCAATTAGTGGTTTTTGGTGAACATATTTGGGCATCCTCGTAATGATTCCATAGCTGTGGTTCAAATCTTGGGTTTCTTGCCCTTCCTCCTACTCGAGGTCCTCGTACGTATGTAGATTCAAAATATGCAATTAGGTCATTGCATTCAGCCTCATCTGGAAAAGCAGCTCCCAACTCTTCAAAGACCTCAGGTACTTCATCAACTGGTACAAAAGCAAGTGCTGGAAGGGACTTGACAGTCATTGCAAAATCACGGTCTGTTTCATACCTGACCTTCAATCCCAATTCATTTACCTTTCTTATCACAGACTGATTTAAATGAAAGAAACATCCAGATACTCTTGCTAGAGGAAACTCATTTTGAAAGCATTTATTGCCGCCAACTCAAAATCAAGTAAGATAGTAGAAGGGTTGAGACCTGGATGCAACATTTTTAAAATTTCAATCATACGTGTGTATGTTTCAGCTGTTTTGTTTGGCAAGAGAAAATATATACAAGGGGGATAGGAGTTTCCTATCTTGGCGTGAATAGTATACAACTGAAAGAAAATCAAAGGGGTAGTCTCAAATGTTCCATCCCCAATCCATAACTCACTCTGAAGGCAATTTACCAAATCATGTCTCCCAAAGGCTAACATTCTTTGAGGATCATCGACTCCAGAATCATACATGACAATGTCTGCATAATCATTAGGTATCTCAAAGTTTCGAGACTGAGGAGGTGGTTGGATGTTCTCCTCTTTTTGGCGTGTTCGTCTAATACGTCGTTCAATGGCAGATTTAACTGGCATTCTCGTAAAGTGAATAAGAAGCCTGAGGAAAATTTATTGGATTTTGCTACCAGGTTGGAGCATTTAATTTAATGTGGCTTAGATCCTGTGATGTAATGACTGATGATGACGAGATTGATGGTGATAGATTATATCATTTGATGTTGGTAGAACAATTCCTATCTAAAGTGCCAAAGGATACAGAGTTCTATCTCAGGGATAAGGAATTTGATCTCAGTGAAATTAAATCTGCTGCCACTAAGGCTGATCATTATTTTGTTAACAAGAGGTGACTTTAGTCCTGCCCGAGGTCTGACTAACCGTCCTTCTCACACTAACAATACTAACTAACCTAAACAACAACACTTTAACCATCAGCACACTGCTAGATTCAATTTTCCTAAAATTCCTGTCCAGCATCCTAATAATCCACCTTTTGCGGGTTTTGCTCAACTCTGTAAAAAACCACAACAACTAACCCAGTGAAAGCCTCGCCCATCTTACTATTGTAATTTCTGTCGGAGAACTGGGCACACAGAGGACCGTTGTTTTGTTTAGCATGGTAAAAGTGGTTTGGCAAAGCCTCATGCATTCTCATTCGCAGGCTTGAGGATGAGACAACCAGTCCCACAGATGACCTGTGTGGCTGACCCTAACAATGCTCGTCCAGTTGTGGAGGAGACGAAGCAGACACCAGTTGCGGACAAACCTCACTCGGGAAGTGAAGTTGCTTTGTCTTACACCTGTACCCCAACTGAGTCATGTAGTCCATTTGTATTTTCTGGTAATGTTACTCTGCATGGTAAAACATATCCTGTTAATATTCTTAGGGATACTGGTACTACTGGATCTTTACTTATTAATCCTATGGGTTTAACCACTTGAGAGTTGTGAAAGTATTTTGATTAGAGGTGTTGCAGGATTTGATACATTCTCAAAAGTAAAATCTTGATTGTGATTTAGTGAAGGCTGATGTGGGCGTAGTTGATAGCCTACCAGTTCCAGGGATTGACCTTCTTCTAGGGAATGATATTGCAGATGCTAAAGTTTTTCCTCACCCCATTGTAACTAATGAGCCTTTAAATATTCCTGAAACTGTAGCATTGGAGAAGCAGCATCCTGATGTATTTAATGTATGTGCTGTGACTCGCTCAATGGCGAAGGTGTTGGATACCCTTCCTGATACTGTTGAGGAGAGTAATATGGAGGAGAATGATGAGAGTGGTAGTGTGGAGTCTGTTGAAGTTAAGGAAGGTAATTTAGCTCAGTTATTTGAACCTCCTTTACCTATTTCTCTCAGTGATGTTGATATGTGTAAGTTTAGACAACTACAGTCTCATGATCCACAAATTGTACCACTTAAAAACACTGCAGTAGAGGAAAGTTTACTTGAAAATAAAAGTGGAGTTGTATTTTATGAGAAGTGTGGTTTATTATGGAGGAGATATAGACCTCCACATGTTAATGTTGATGACGGAGCTTAGGATTCTCATCAACTTGTAGTCCCACAGTAATGCCGCCGTCAGCTGCTAGAGATGGCTCACTCTGGACATCTTGGAGTTCACAAGACCTTGCAACGTCTGAGAGCACACTTCTACTGGAAGCACATGAAGACGGATGTCGCTCGCTTTGTTAAGGAGTGTCACCTCTGTCAAGTCGCTGGAAAGCCTAACAAGCCTGTGCCCGTGAGTCCTCTAAAACCTATACCTGTTATGAAAAACCCCTTTGAGAGGATTCTAGTAAATATTGTGGGGTCATTACCAAAAACATCTGCAGGACATAGTTATCTGCTAACAATTCTTGACTCTGCAACAAGGTACCCTGAACCAATCCCGTTACGCACTATTCATGCTAAGGTAGTGGTTAGGGAGCTTTTGCATTTCTTCACAAGGTTCGTGCTACCATTGGAAGTTCAAACAGATCAAGACACAAACTGTATGTCTAAATTATGTGAACAGAGCCTGACAGAATTAGGTAAAGCTCATATTGTATCAAGTGCATACCACCCACAGTCTCAGGGAGCAGTCAATGATGCGGAAATTTTGTGAGGAGACAGGACAGGATTGGGATAAAGGGGTTCCAAACTTTCTTAGTATTTGCTACTCGAGACGTGCCCACGGAATCTCTTGGCCTCTCCCCACATGAATTGATTTTTGGACATCAGGTTCGAGGACCTCTGATGTTGGTGAAAGAAAAGTGGAGTGGGGGCGTGGGGACCTCCTCCTCCTAATGTGCTAAAATATGTCATTGATTTCAAGGAACACCTTGCAAAGGGCTTAAAAGTAGCACACGCTAACCAATCTGAGGCTCAAAGTAATATGAAGAAATGGTATGATAAGAAAGCGAGGGAGAGATCTTTCAAGAAGAATGATGAATTATTAATAATGTTACCATTCCAGGGTCATCCTTTATCTGTGAAGTTCTCGGGACCCTATAAGGTTTGCAAGCAGGTGGGTGAGACGGATTATTTAGTGGAAACACCTGATAGGTGCAAATCTTATCAACTTTGTCATGTGAACATGTTGAAGCCCTATCACCGTCCCCAACCTTTACCAAGTCTTGCTTGCAGTCTGATTCAGGTTGAAGATGATACTGGGAGTGATTAAATTAATCTTCCCCCTTGTGTGACACAGTGGTCGCAGGAGAACAGTGATACTTTATCTCAGTTAGGAGAGAAGCTGTCACAATTCACTCCTTCCCAAACTAGTGAACTGGTGTCACTTCTACAAAAGTATCCATCTGTTTTTGATGATTCACCTGGACAGACTAACCTAACTTATTATGACATAGACGTGGGAGTCTCTCGACCTGTTAAACTTCCCCCCTATAGAGTTCATCCCAGTCGACATCAGGCCATGCAGGATGAAATACAGTACATGCTTGATCGTGGCCTTATAACACCATGTATTAGTGATTGGTCCTCGCCAGTGACATTAGTTCCTAAGCCTGACGGCTCATTCCGATTCTGTGTAAATTATCGGAAAGTGAATTCCCTCACTAAATCAGACACTTATCCATTGCTGAGAGTGGACGCCTGCATTGATGCCATCGGCAGAGCTGGGTTCATCACAAAGCTAGATCTCATGAAGGGATACTGGCAGATACCACTGACAGAGAGGGCTAAAGAAATATCCACTTTTATAACCCCTCATGGTACTTATAAATTTGAAGTTATGCCTTATGGACTTAAGAATGCCCCGGCTACATTCCAACGTCTTATGAACAAGTTAGTAGCAGGCATTGATAATTGTGCAGTGTACATTGATGATCCTATTATTTACACTGAGACATGGGAACAAAACTTATTGCAGTTAGAAAAAGTGTTGGCTAGCTTGGCGGAAGCTTCTTTAGTATTGAATCTGAAAAAAAAAAATATGTGAGTTTGTCAAAGCCCATGTACAGTATCTTGGATATATTGTAGGTCAAGGTAAAGTTTTTTCCACCTCTTATTGAAGTGGAGGCTATTGCAAAAATTCCTCGTCTAGCGCAGAAGAGGGATTTGCAACGTTTCTTAGGCATGATAGGATATCATAGGAGATTTGTAACAAACTTTTCTGATGTCACTGCTCTCCTTATTGAATTGTTGAAATAAGAGAAAAAAAAAATTGAGTGGACTCCTGAGTGTGAACATGCTTTTCAGACTGTCAAAAATTTACTCACTAATCGTCCCATCTTACATTCTCCATCTCCTGAATCTCATGCACTTTACACATCATACCATGTCTGTTCTTCGACTTGCAAAACACTCCTTCTTAAATAGAAATATCAAAACCTTTCGAACTCAAATTCCCCTCGTGACTTCTGTCATCAGGCCAAAAACATCAACAACTTTACTTTTTCATCTTTCCCTCCTTTATTTCATCCTGATGGCACCAATGCCATCTCATCTGTTTCTAAAGCTGAACTCATCTCTAAAACCTTTGTTACCAACTCCACCATGGATGATTCTGTGCTTGCCCCGCCCTCTCCTCCTCCTTTTGACTATTTCATGTCTTCAAATCAAAATTCTTCGTAATGATGTTTTCCATGCCCTTTCTGGTCTAAATCCTCAGAAAGGTCTTTCCTATTGTTCTCAAAAAATTTGCTTCCGTGCTTGCACCTTGCCTGGCCAAACTCTTTCAACTATGCCTATCGACTTCAACCTTTCCATCTTACTGGAAGTTTGCTTACATTCAGCCAGTTCCTAAAAAGGGTGCCCGTTATAATCTCTCAAACTACCGTCCTATAATTTTAATTTCTTGCTTGTCTAAGATTTTTTAATCAATCCTCTATAGGAAGGTTTTCAAACATCTATCAATTCACAATCTTCTATCTGGTAGCCAGTATGGCTTCCGTCAAGGTCGTTCTACAGGTGATCTTCTGGCATTCCTTAGAGTCTTGGTCATTCTGTTTCAGAGATTTCGGTTAAACATTTGCTATTGCATTAGACATATCAAAATATTTTGATAAAGTATGGTACAAAGCTTTCATTTCCAAACTACCCCCATATGATTTATATTCTTTTCTCAGCAACTTTATCTCATATTTCCTTTCCGACAGTTCTATTTTAGCCGTGATAGACGGCCACTGTTCTTCTCCTAAATTTAGTAAGAGTGGTGTTCCTTAGGGTTCTGTCCTATCACCCACTCTCTTTCTCTTATCCATTAGTAACCTTCTTAACCAAACGTCTTGCCCTATCCACTCATACGCAGATGATGCCACCATACATCTTTCCACGACATTTCAGAGACGTCCAACCCTTCAGGAAATCAACAGATCACGCAGAGATGCAACAGAACGCCTGACGTATGATATTTCTAAGATTTCTGATTGGGGCAGAAAAAAAAAACTTGGTAGTTTTCAATGCTTCAACAACTCAATTCCTCCATCTAACAACTCGACACAACCTTCCAGACAACTATCCCCTCTTCTTCAATGACACTCAACTGACTCCCTCTCCGACACTAAATATTTTCGGTCTGTCCTTAACTGGAAACTTCACATCTCATTTCTTGCTAAAACAGTTTTTATAAATTTAGGCGCTCTGCGGCGTCTCCGCCAGTTTTTATTGCTTCTCCATCTGCTAACTCAGTACAAGGGGCTTATTCATCCTTGTAAGGAGTACTCTTTGGCATGTTTTAGGGATTCCATTCATACAACTCTATTAGATAGGGTGGAATCAAAAGCTTTTCGTCGCCTCAACTCCCCTCCTCTGACTGACTGTCTTTAGCTTTTTTTTTCACAGCCGAAATGCTGTATCCCTTTCTATCTTTTATCGATATTTTCATGCTAACTGCTTGCCTCCCCTCCTCCTGTGGCTTCGCTACACAAGGCTTTCTTTTTCTTCTCATCCCCATTCTGTCAAACCTTCTAATACAAAAGTTAACCAGTATTCTCAATTATTCATACCTTTCACTTACAAACTCTGAAACTTCCTGCCTGCTTCTAAAGTCCCATCATCGTACGACTTAACTTCTTTTAAGAGAGATGTGTCGAGACATTTTTCCCTGAATTTGGAATAATTATTTTTATTCTTCTGTGGAGACCACAATTCAAATAGGCTTTTGTTTTCTAATATTATTTTTTTGCCCAAGGTAGTTATCTCTCATACATACAAAAAGTAGTACAGTAGTAGTAGTAGTAGTAATATTAATAGTAGTAGTAGTAGTAGTAGTTGTAGTACTTTCTCTTGTCTCATTTTCATTCCAATGTATGAAGGAGGTATCAAGGCATTTGCTCCCCTACTTTGGTTGATGTTTTTTACATTTTTTAGAGACCCAACACTAGAGTGGGCTTTTTTTTTATTTATTTTTTATTGTTTTGCCCATGGCCTGGCCCTCTTCCCTAAGTAAAAAAAAAAATAAGAAAAAAAGTAGTAGTAGTAGTAGTAGTAGTAGTAGTAGTAGTAGTATCAGTAGTAGCAACAGCAGCAGAGTAAAAGTAGTACTCATATTAGTAGTAGTAACAGCAAAAGCAGCAGCATTAGAAGAAGTAGTAGTAGTTGTAGTAGTAGTAGTAGTAGTAGTAGTAGTAGTAGTAGTAGTAGTAGTAATAGTAGTACTAGTAGTAGTACTACTAGTAGTAGTAGTAGTAGTAGTAGTAGTAGTAGTATTAACAGTAGTAGTTGTTGTAGTAGTAGCTGTAGTAGTGGTATTAGTAGCAGCGGTATTAGTAGTCGTCGTCGTAGTAGTAGTAGTTTTAGTAGATGTAGTAGTAAAAGTAATATAAACAGTAAGTATTAATAATAGTTGTAGTATTATTAGTAGCTGGAGCAACAGTAGCAGCAAAAGCAGTAGTTACAGTATAATAGTAG
>NC_059276.1:722805-740305 GCF_017591435.1 Portunus trituberculatus
TGTATTGTTAACGGTAGAGAAATGACAATGTTCTGTGAAAGTATTGAAAAAAGAATTTCAGTAAAGTACTGATATTTTGAATTGTATAATATGTTTCAGTAAAGGGAATTTGTGTAGTTGATATGTGGTCTTGTTACTTGACATTATTTTTATGCATGGTAGTTGGTCTTTTATGTTTTATTTGGTATGTAATAAATATAAGTTAAATGGAGTTGCGTTTTGTGAGTACCCCACAGGACGACCCACAGTCTTGCCACTTGGTTAATCTGAATTAAAAGAGTTTACAAAAGTTTATACAAGGTAAGCAGCTCAATGTGGTAACTCGCAGAAGCGGTTGCGATACAAGGTAAGGTAAGGTAAGGGTGGGATAGACAGTGGTGGGGGGGGAAATAAGAGATGAGTGGAAGAAATAGTGGGGGTGAAAAGAAAAGAAATATAGTGGTAGAGAGTCAAGTTGGCGGGCGTGTGTGTGTGTGGTCTATCACGCTTTCTAGAGCCCGTCAGAGAGAGAAAAAAAAAAAAAAAAAAAAAAAAAAGCTTTAGGATTACTGTGGTGGGGTGTAGGCAGAGCAAACTGCCAGCACAGTAGACAGAGGGGTGGCAGAGAGACAACGAGCTGCTGCCTCATATTCGTCATCCTCAAGACCATGAGGTAACGGAGCGGTTGAAGGCAGAGGTGGCAGGGTAGTTAAGGATAGAGTGAGGGAGGGTAAAAGCCTCCAAAGCAAGACAGTGTGGGCAGGCGGAGGGAATACCCTCAAGAAACTCGGAGCGGCCGAAATAGCCTAATCGGAGCCGGACGACAGCGGCTACAGTACGAGGAGGAATAGAAAGAAGGTGGTAAAGAGAGTTGGTGCCCACCAGTCACAAGTTTATACCAGTTTGCTGAGCGTGAGCATGCTTCGACCCTTGCAGAAAAGAGGTTTTGGGTCTTGGAGAAAGCAGCCCTATTGAGTAGTGCAGAGATGGAAGAGACACTGCGAATGATTGAAAAAGTGACAGCGGGGCCACCGCCGGCCAAGCGTACTGCCGCGTCGGCTCGCTCATTGCCCTGGAGTCCTACATGTCCCGGAACCCAATGTAGGAATGTGTTACAACCATCTCTGTATAGGAGTGCAAGCAGAAAGCGTGTGGCAGAGAGCAGTTGCACGTTGTCAGAAGGAGACGGTTGCCGAATTGCTGTAAGGGCAGTGAGGGAGTCAGTGAAGATATGGAGGGTCCGGGGCAGTCAACGCTGGCATGTTGCAGAGCAAGGAAGATGGCTTCGGCTTGGAAAGCAGTGGTGAAAGAAGGCAGCCGATGAGCGACTGTCACTTCTCTACAAACGAAGGCAGCTCCAGCAGCTCCTTCAGCACTAACGGACCCGTCAGTATAATAGTGTCGAGCACCAGGGGTGGTACAGGAAACCACCAGCTCTATAGCCTCATGACGGAGCTGCAATGGGTGCAATGCCTTAAAACGAGCATGAGGGAAAGTGGTGATGGTGAAAGGAGCGGGACACCACGGTGGATAGGGCATGTAATCACATAGAGGCAAGTCAGGGTCACACTTGACCGTCTCCTCGACGGCAAGGGCCCGGGCAGCATCGGCAGCAGCATGTATCCAGTCCCCATCAGGTATAGCAGAAGCAGGGCGTTGGAAGGCATGGAGGAACTGCGTGCTGAGTTGCAGATTAGGTCAGTGGCGGAGGTAAGATACCATTGCGTGGCAGGTGCGGGCGTACACACGGTGACGGACTATAGGAAGGTGGCATTCCTCGCGCAGTGTCACTAAGGCAGTCCACGGTGGAGCATGCAATATAGCCCTTATTGCATCATTTTGAATGACTTCCAATGATTGAAAGGACATATCAGAGAGACCGGCAAGGCACGGGGCACAATAATCTACGACTGAGCGAACAGCGGCAAGAGGGATGCACCGGTGCCCTTCCTCGACAGAAAGCGGAGCACACGGATGCGGGCTGACAGGCGCTCACGGAGAGAACGGACGTGGGGGCGGAAATTTAGGGAATTGTCAAAGACAACACCCAGGTATGTATGGACGAGAACGTGGTCAAGAGGGGTGGCATCAATGATGAGTGGGTGGTCGAGTGGTGGGAGGCCGAAGGTCATGAACTTTGATTTGGCAGGGTTAATTTTAAGTCCAAGGGACTGACACTGCCGCTGAAGCAACTCTAGGGCATGTCTAGCTCGAGCCGCATGATGGCGACGGGGCACGAAGAGTGCAAGATCGTCAGCGTAGCAGAGGAGCTGCACCCCAGGCCCATAGTTGACGGTGTACTGTTGGCTCATGAGTATGTTAAAAAGAAATGGGCTAAGGCAGCTTCCCTACGGTGTGCCCAGAGAGTGAGGGAGTGCGGCAGAGAGGCAACCCTGAAAACGAACACGGGCAGTCCGCCCATGTAAAAAGCCACGCACCCAATGGAGAAGGCGACCTGCCACACCCTTTGCTCTCAAGACCTCAAGGATAGCAAGGGGCTGCGCTAGCTCAAAGGCTTTCTCCAGGTCAAGGAAGATGACAAGGCCAGAGCGGGACCGGAGCAGGCCAAAAGGGTAATGAGGCAGGTAGTGGTGCTCCTTCTGGATTGGAAGGCGAAGAGATGGGGATGAAATTCACCAACTTGCCATTGTAGTCATGTCGGGATCATACGCTCCATAATCTTCCCTGGACAGCTCAAAAGGGAGATGGGCCTCATAGCATCCGGATCTCTTGGTTTAGGAATGGGAACGATGACTGCTTCCTTCCAAGGGGCCGGGGGAGTGCCTGCCTCGAGAGAGGCGTTGAAGAGAGAGAGAAGAGAATGCCTGCCCACCGGGCCTAGATGTGCCAATATGGAGTAGGAAACGCGGTCGAGGCCCGGCGCTGTCTCCCTTGCCATAGAGAACAGAGCGAAGCTCCTCAAAGGTGAAGGGTGCATCTGTCGGTGACTCCAAGCGGCCTGCAGATGCTTGACTGGCAGAGGGAGGTAATCGGGCGAGGATCTGCTGGCGAACATGCGAGCAAGGCGGTCTGCTTCAGCGTTGGGAGAAGGGTTCGTGGGAAGAGGTCGAGATGAATGAGCATACATAGCCTTGACCCTTTTCCACATCGCACCGACAGTAGTCCGTGTCGCTAAAGAGCGACACCAATCGAGCCAAGCCTGTTCCCGCGGAGCGTTCTTGACAGCTCGAGCATGGTGGACGACGCTCTGTAGATACGCTCGAGAAGACGGTGGCGGAGCGCGGCGGTAAGCCTTTTGGGCAGCGTTGACACGTCTATTGAGTTCTTTGACTCGTGGACCGTAAATTCATGCATCCCTGTAGAGGCGGGTGTGAGGTTTGGCGAGAGGGATCGCCTGGCTAGCACCTTCAATGATAGAGTCGGTGAAGAGGGACGCCCTTATAGCGAGTGGCAAGGCATCAGGGGTCTCAGCAAGAAGCGCCTCTGTAATGGCGGTGAAGTGGCCCCAGTCAGCCTGGCGCATGTTGAAACGTAGTGGAAGAGAGGGTGGTGGAGAAATACGAACTGCCATGTCCAGAAACACGCAGTTATGATCACTCAGGAGTGAAGGGTGGAGTGACCACTGAGTGAGAGAGACAAGTTGAGGGGAAAGAAAAGCGAGATCAAGCCAGCCCCCCAGGATGTGTGTGGGGCACTGGACATCGTTGGCGAGGTGGAAGGTCCCATAATCTGAATGACACGTAAAAAGGTGGCGGCCGGCCGCATTAGGTGGTCTAGGGGAGAGAAGCCAGGGGTGATGAGCGTTAAAGTCTCCCACAGCAACCACTGTGTCAGAGGCAGCCAGCTGAAAGAGGTCGTGCATGTCAAGTAATGCTTGGGGAGGCCGGTAGACATGGTAGAGAAGGAGGGTGAGACACGGAAGATGGAGGGAGAGGGCCTGCACCTCGACATCTTCGCCACAGGAGACAGGGTTGGGGATTTCACGGCAGTCTAGCGGGAGGCGAGAGAGGACGAGGAGACCGCCAGCAGCGTCCCGACCCCCGCGGACGGTGGAAAACCCGGTACCCAGGGAAAGAGATGTTGGACTTCTCTGAGAGCCGCGTCTCCTGTAACATGAAAATGTCAACCGTGTCATTCTGAGCCACTTCTAACAAGGAGGACAGCTGCTTGCGGAATCCACGGCAGTTCCAATGACAGATCCGGAGACGGGCAGGGGTTGAGGTGGGTGTGTTCCCTTCGTGGTGTGATGAGCTGAGGCTGAAGCTGGAGGTGCTCTCACTCTGGGAGAGGGAACTGGTTGTACTGATGCCTGGGGAGCTGGAGCTGTAAGTTCCTCTGCCTGCCGTATCATCTTTTCCGCGATTTTGCTCGAAACCACGTCTGTCGCTTTGTTGAAGGCCTGGAGATCGAATGTAGCACCCGCGATCGTGCTGAAAAGATAACCCATTGCGAGGGATACTTCCTTGGCAAAACTGCGGAGAAGGTCCTTGGTGACGGGGATGGAGTCGCGAGGAGGAGCAGGAGGCTTGGTAGGGGCGAGACGGTTTGTACCGTTGGGAGATTGTGGAGGTCGCTGGGAAGACGGAAGCTGTGAGGCAGTCGGCACCAGGGGAGAAAAATCTTGTTGGGTTAGCTGCGGACTGGTGTTGTCGGGGATGGATCGCTGCTGGCCCCACACGAATGTTCCTGGTGGAGCAGGTGTCATAGCGGCACGCTGCTGGTCCTGCACCCATTGTACCTGGCGTACCCGACCCTGCACAACCCTTTGCTGACGTGCCGGGAAGGCTGTATTCCAGGCGTGGTGACCCTGGCCACAATTGGGGCACTTGTGGGTGACCACCTGCTTCACCTTGTATCGTGTCAGGCATTGACGTGTCTCGTGCAGGCCGCTGCAGATGCCGCACACCGAGGGGCGCGAGCAATTCGCCTGGTGATGTCCGAACCGTTGACAACGATAGCACCTGAGGGGTTCCGGTGTGTATGGGCGAAGGTAGAACACGCCCCAGTTCCCGAGGTCGATCTGGGTAGGGAGAGGACCACGCACTGATACCAGAACCTGCCTGGTTTCCTCCCTGTCTCGAGGAGTAACACAACGTGTAGCCTCCTCTACTTGCGGGTGATGGCGGAGGAGGAAAGGAGGCATGCGGAGAGGATACCCCATAACAATGCCCTTCGTGAGCTGGCTGTCTGGTGAGAGCTCCATGATGTCTAAGAATGCCTCTTGGTCGGAGGCAATAGTGTGGAGTGTATTGTAGGTGTCCTCGTCCTGCGGGAGTAGAACCGTGCTCCCGTCCCTCCCGATGATGTTTTGCATATGGAGGTGACTGTACTCCTCCTCCAGAGCTGCTACCGCGTCGTACGAGGTACCGAAGCCCTCCTGGGCTGGAACACGGAAGGCTGGAAAGTTGGCCTGGGACCTCTGGGCACGGGACACTCCCACCGAGGGACGTGCTGCCCTGGGAAGAAGCGAGGAGCGGTTGGCCGAGGGAGGGGCATTTTCCTGCGCTGGAAGTGGGGGGCGACGGCGATCTCTTTTGGTCCGAGTCACTAGGGTGAAGCCATCATTCTGACACTCCTCCGGGGAGGAGGATGGGGAAGGAGCAGTGCAAACAGTGTCAGATAAATCTGTCCGGGCAGGAAAGGGACGATCCGTGGAAGCCAAGGGAGGAGCAGCGGGTGCAACCGAACGCGGAGAAAACGAAGATGCAGGAGCAGACGAAGGAATGGCGGCAGCAGCTGGAAGCACAGCGTGAGAGTGACGAGAGGACCGTGGGGCTGGGACTCGAGAGGCGGAACTAGAGAACCGGGTGTGGCGAAACGTAGAGGCAGGATTTGTCGTGCAGTCCATCTTCACTCCTCTGCTGCAAGACGCACCGGACGCAGCAGGAGCAGAGGAGGAGGCAGCAGTCATGGCAGTCTTGGCAGGAGCAGAAGGTAAGGAGGGAACAGAACCTTCGCTGGAGAAGGATGAATGACGGTGTCGCTTACCCAGGGTGAGAGAATTCCAAGCCTGGAAATGGCTAGAGGGGAGAAGTATCGGGATCCGAGGCGGCTTCCCTGCACGCACGGCAGCGAAAGGTGAACCGGCAGAGCGTGAGGCCGTAGGGTGGCATGAGGAACTCATCCCCCTGACAAGAGAGAAAAAAACAACAACAGAGAAAAAATCCTAAGGCCCTAACAGACTCGACTGTCCGGAGACAGAAACCTACAGCGGTGGGAGGGCTAACCTGGCCGCCTGCTAAGAGGCGTCGCACCAGCCCCACCGCTGCCCCTTACGGGACTTAAGCCTAGCCTATCAGAGTCCTTAGGCCCGTCACACAGAGCGCTTAAGGCGTGGCTCTAAGCCACCCCCTCATGGATGTGCCCTACGAGGCACAACCTTACGGGGTTCACCTTCACGCAAAGTGGAGTCTCTGTGGCAAACTGGCAGTGCAACACACACCAAACCACCACGGATGGGCAGGTTGATGAGGAAACACGAAGCTCCTGAAGTGGCAACGGGAGCAGAAGGAACAGTCTCACACCGGGACACGAAGAAGGCAGAGCAGCTCAAGCAGCGGGCGAACCGGCGTTGGCGGGCAAACCGCCTTGCTGAGCTGCATAGGGGATGATGGAGCGGTTTACGTGTTGGCCTGTCAGCGGCCAGGATTGCTCGGGGGTGTCTGATCCTGAGTAGGGAGCGGATGTGAAGCTTGAGGTTTCTTGTGGTTGGGTTTATGATTTTCTATGGGTGATTTTTTTTTTTTTTTTAATTAAGTGTATATAGGGTCTGGTGGTTCCCTTGTAAAGGTGGATATAGGATTCTTAAACCAGGAGTGATCTTTGTTGTGTTGATGTTCTTCTATAATATTGTTGAATGTGTTGTCTCTGAATATGTGGGTGAGTGTATGTAGTGTTTTGCTGCCTCTATTGAACAGTGTGAGGTTGATGGGTGTTTTGTTGGCAAGTGTGTGTAATTAAGGTGGGTTGCCACACACGCACTTTTTGGGCACGACGTGGCACGAGGTGAGTGCGCGCCACACCGCGAGTAGGAACAGTACGGAAACAGAGACGTCGGGTAGACGTCGGGTACATTGCGCGCAAGGGTGTGGCGATGTGGCACGAGGTGAGCCCGATCTGGGCACGAGGTGTTGCGACACGTGACACGAGGTGAGCACGACGTGGACACGAGGTGTTGCGAGACGTGACACGAGGTGAGCACGACGTGCACACCATGTGTGGCCGAACCCGACGACCCGTTTTGAGGGTCGCACATGAATTATAATAATTACGTACGCGCTTGTTGCCGATGTACTGTCACGTTATGTCACGGGGTGTTGTGAGGATGCGTCCAATATTTGCAGCGCCTCCCAAGGGGTATATAATAGGTTGCGCAATGATGAGCAAGTCACTCAAAGCTAGACTGGCAAGCAGGCAACATGGAAGAAGAAAACTACAGACAAGAGGCACAAGTATTGATGGCAGGAATCCTGATGGTGGCTGCTGCATTGCTGCTGCAAAAAAGAAGAAGACGGCTACAGCAACCTCCCGTGCCACCCCAGCCACCAGCAAGAAGACCCAGAAGAATATGGTGCCGTGAATGGCTTACGAGACGAGCGACGCATGGCGATTATCACCACCTACTGCAGGAGCTCCACCGAGAAGACACCAAGGGCTACAAGAACTTCCTCCGCATCGAACCTGAACTTTTCGGAGAGATGGCGGACCGGCTTACTCCAATCCTCGCCAAAAAACACACCAGAATGAGAGAGCCCCTGTCAGTGGGGTTGAAGTTGGCTGTCACCCTCCGACACCTGGCATCCGGCGATTCATATACGAGTCTGCAATACAGCTTCAGGGTCTCCAAAACCGCCATCTGTAGATTCGTACCTAAAGTCTGCCAGGCCATCATTGACATCTACAAACCTGAGGTGCTCAAGTGCCCAAGAACCCCAGAAGAATGGAATCAAGTTGCCGAAGGATACTCAAAGAGGTGGAACTATCACAAGTGTGGAGGTGCTCTGGATGGCAAGCATGTTCGACTGCAGAAGCCCTCGCATGCAGGATCACTGTTCTTCAATTACAAGAAGTTCCACAGCCTCGTCCTCATGGCCTCGCAGATGCAAGCTACAAGTTTCTGTACGTCGACGTAGGTGCTGAAGGAAGTGCTGGAGATGGAGGAACGTGGTTCAAGTGCACCCTCCACGATGCCATCGCGGAGAAACGAGTAGGATTCCCAGAGGACAGCTTCCTGCCGAATGACGACACGCCAATCCCATTCCACATTGTTGCCGATGATGCCTTCGCCCTCAAGACAGCTCGCGTCCACCTCGCGCTAACTTCGTGCCCACCTCGCACACACCTCGTTCCACCTCGCACCACGCCTCGTGACACCTCGCGCCCTGGTGGCACGAAGTAGCGCCACTGCGCGCCATGCTCGACGTCGTGCACATGGGCGCGCGGTGGCTCGCACAGGGGACGAGGCGTCACGAGGTGATGGCACGAGGTGGGCCCGAAGTCGCCATTGCGTACAACGTCGGGGGAAAATATTAAACTTTTTTAAATTGACGCGCCTTCGTGCGACCCTGCCTCGACTTCTCCGACTTTGTGGCACGCGTTCTGCACGAACTGGCGCGCTCTTGGACACGAGTTGGCTCGCACTGGGTACGCACTCACCTCGTGCCACGTCGTGCCCAAAAAGTGCGTGTGTGGCAACCCACCTTAACTCTTCGGTAGTGTGACTGTATGGATGCCTAATATCGAAAGCGAATCTGAGTGCTATGTTTTGTTTCTTTTGTAATTTGTTTAGTTGGGTTTTAGATAGTGCGTTGAGAGCGTAAGCAGGATATGTTAGAATTGGGAGCACGCACGCTTTTACTAGGTGTAGTTTTATGTTGTTGTTTAATGTTTGAAAACGTCTCATGGTGTTGATGGCTATCTTGGCTTTTCTTGTTAGTTCATGGATGTGTTTCGCGTAACCGCTTCTGCCAAGCGTGAGTCATAGTACTTTTGCCTCTGTGGCGTATGGTATGTTATTTCCATTTATGTTAACTGGTTTTAGTTTTCTTGATGCTATGGGGAGGAGTGTGAATTTCTGCGTGTTTGTTTTAATTTTCCATTTATGTTCAAAGGTGTTGATGTTTTTAATTTATTTTTCTATAGTTTTGGCAAACATGTTCTTGGACTTCCCAGCATATGTGATGATTTGTGTTATGTCGTCTGCGTATATAATGTGTGTGCTGTCTGTGATAGGTGTAGGTGTGTCGTGTGTGTGTACAGTGTGTAAAGAGTAGGCGAGATTGAACTTCCTTGAGGCACCCCGCTGAGTAGTTGGAATGGTGGACCTGTGTAGCTGTGTATAGATATGGCTGCTGTGCGGTTATCAAGAAAGCTACATGGTAGTTTTTTTAAGTAACGATGGCATATCGGTGTTGTTGATTTAATATTTTAGTCCCTTTTCCCATAACTTGTCAAAAGCTTTTGAAACATCACGGAGAGCTATACAACATTACTTTTTGTCTGTTAGTGTTTTGCTAGCACTTCTGCTAAGATAGCGGTAGCTGTGTCCGTGGAGCGGGCGGGGCGGAATCTGTGCTGTGTATTGGGGAGGATGTTATTTGTTTCAAGGTATGTGCGAGTTCTCTTGTTTATGATTTTCTCGTATATTTTTCCTGGGACTTCAAGGAGGGAGATGGGGCGGTAATTGATGGGGTCTGTGGTGTTTTTACCTGGTTTTGGCAATAGTATTAGTTTGGCATGTTTAAAGGGACGGGGGAAGTAACCCATAGAGAGGGAGATATTTAGTAATTTAGTGTAGCATTCAAGAGCTACTTCTGGTAGGTGTTGGAGTATTGTTTTGTTTATTTTTGTTTCGCCTGGGATGTTATTCTTTAATGTTTTGATGGTTTGTTTGATGTCGTGGGTGTGATGTGTTGTGTGTAGTAGTTGTCTGTGTTGAGTCTGTGTGGGTCGCCTTGTTTATATGGATGTATTTGCTCTGTGTGTAGGTTATAATATTCGTCCACCATTGTTTCTGTTGCTTGGTCGTATTGTTGGTTTTCTTGTGTACTTATTCTGAAGACATTCCTCCATATCTCTCTGAAAATAACCTCCTTGTCTTCAGGTTTAAAAATTTTCTGGTTGTTGTTAATTATGTAAGGTGTGGGTGTGGATGGATTGCCTTTTAATATTTTGATGTTGTGCCAGAATTTTTTGGGGCTGGAATGGAGAGTGTTGAGTGATTTTATTTTGTTTTCCCAGTTAACTTTGTTTTGTGTTTTGCATTCCGCAGTTATGTATTGTCTGATCTTTTTGTAGGCTATATATGTTGTGTATGTCCATCCTTGTAATAGGCTGTTGTCGAGTAGTCTTTTTGCCCAGAATTGTAGTTCCTTTATCTTGTTATTGTATATTGGTTTTAAAATGGTCTTTTTGTTGGAGGTGGGGATGGCTTGTGTCATGGAGTATTTTATTGCGTTGATCCACTGTTGTATAGAGGAGTCTAGTGTGTTTTGTGTGATGTCAGGTTGAGTGTTTATGTCTTGTGTTTTTAGAGTGGCTACTTCCTGAAATTTTTCCCAGTCTGCTTTATGTATGTTATATGTAGGAGGTGAGTGTAT
The DNA here is from genome assembly GCF_017591435.1 of Portunus trituberculatus. Lineage (NCBI taxonomy): Eukaryota > Metazoa > Arthropoda > Malacostraca > Decapoda > Portunidae > Portunus > Portunus trituberculatus. Next base: position 733,344 of record NC_059276.1, read on the forward strand.
GTGTATAGGTTGAGAAGTGATGGTGATGATGATGGGGAGGTGATCAGGTGTGGTAGGTCCTTGTTGGGTGTGTATGTTGTGGTATGTGTGTCTGTTGGCGAATATAGTGTCTGGTGTGGTGGCTGCGTTGTGTGAGAGGTAGGTGGGGAAGTTGGGGCCTAGGTGTTGTAGCTGGTTGAGTTGTACCATCATCATGAGTGCTTTCCCTACTGTGTTGCTCGGTCTGTTGTCAAGTGTTGGGTGATGAGCATTCAGGTCGCCGATGATATATGTGGGTTGTGATTGTTTGGCAAGGGTGTGGAAATCTGTGAATGGTAGGTAGGGGCGTCTGGGGGGGAGGTACGTGGTGGCTATATTGACTGGTCCCGTGCTGGTGTCTATTGTAATCTGTAGTATGTCTGTGTCGAAGTTGTCTTTAAGTGTGTGTCTTAAGTTGTTCTTGATGAGTATGACAGATCCACCATGTGGTTCTCCAGATGATTTGATGGTATATGTGTGATATGTGTGTAGTTTTATGTGTTCGTTTTGTGGCAGGCCGTGACTGTTTAGCAGTAGTACATCAGGATTTATTTCCCTGTATAGGTTTGAGAGTGTGTTTTGTTGGATTTCCAGGTGTGTACGTTGTGTTGTAAAATAGTAATTGTGTGTCTGTTATCCATAGTGTCTTGTTTGTATATGTTGGTGTTGATTGTGGTGTGGTTAGTGTGAGTGAGTTTATTTATTTATTTACTTATTATTATTATTATTTTTTTTTTACGGTAAGGCCTATAGCGCATGTAGGCACACTTGAAGAATGTATGGGAAGCGCTGTTCAGCTTCCGCCCATTAGTGGCGCAGGCAATTTTATTTATAATGGTACCCATATTAAGGCCCATATCACCACCCAAGCTCATCTTGAGTGTAACCACCTAGAACCAGGGTATCATGGTGATATGTAGGTAACTTTAAACCACTTGACAAATGACAAAGTTTTTAAAGCTGTACGTGGTGGGAATCGAACCTACGCGTGGACGTCTGCCCGATCCCACGCTCACCACCCTATCCACTATGCCACCGCCTGCGAATTACCTTTTTCTGAGTGATGCTTTCCTGTTCTACACCACAGCGGGTCTTGTCGAAGCTGTCCGTGTCCAAAGTAGTCCACACCCCTGTAAGATTGATTTTGTTGTTAGCAATCAGAGTGAGGATTTCATCGTCAGTGTATGCTGTTGAAGTGTATATAAATTTGTATATTCCTTTTTTGATGCTATTTTTGAGCTTGGTTGGTTTTGGCTCATCTGGGCATCCTGCTGTCCTTTTTGTTATTAGTTTTTGACCAATATTTTTTCTTTGGATTTTTGGTGTGGGTGTAGGTTGTGAAGGTTTAATTTTTTCCCGAGGTAGTGTTGTCGATAGTGAGTCTTCCTTCTCTTCTTCAATTTCTTCTACTTCTAGTTCTTCTTTTGGCTCGCTGGCCACCTGATCCTCATTGGTGTTAGTTTTGCATTTTGCCGTGAGGCCTAGGATGTTTTTTGATGGAGGGTTGGGTGGAAGGTTTATTGATGGTAGATTGTTAGTTTAAAAACTTTGTTTATGTCATCATTGTATGACCCCGGATTGGCCATATTGTGTATGTGAGAGTGTAGGATGCATGTTAGAATCTTTGTGGCTGTGTCTTTTTCTATATTTATGTTGTCTGTGTTTGTGCTGCTGGCATTGGGGGTGTTTTAGGTGGCCTGACTGTAGGTTTTGCCGCTGTTTTTTTATTTGTTTTCCTTTGTCATCTTTTATTTTCTTCCTGAAGGGGCATTTGTTTGCCAGTGTGCAGTGGGGGCCATGGCAGTTGAGACATTTTTTTATGTTCGATGAGCATGTTTTCCAGGTGTGTTGGTCACTGGCGCATTCTGAGCAGACCGTGTGGGTTTCTGGCATGGTGCATTTGTTGGTGGTGTGCTGCTCCATAGCGTAGCATCGCATGCAGGTGGTGATTGGTATGAACTCTTCCACTTTTACGTTATATGGTGGTATGCTCATGTGGAAGGCTAGTAGACCTTTATCCGTGGCCAGTTTAGCAGCATTGGTGCTGTGGAAGCAGATTTTGAACATTTTTGAGAAGGGCATCTTGGAGATGAAGTCGATCCCCTGCTTAATCCAGGTGTTCTCGTGGATTATTTCTTGTTTTATTTCATCCTCGGAGTGAGAGAGGATGTAGTCATCGGTGTTGAAGATGAGAACTGTTCTCTTGGCTCTCATTTCTGAAGGAAGGATGGGTTCGAAGCCTGCCTCTTGCAGTGTCTGGCTACATTCTTTTTCAAAGATGTTGTCTATGTCCTCATCAGATCGGGTGAGAACGATGAAGAAGTCCGGGGTCAGTATGATGCGTGTCGCTTAGATCAGGTGCTCTGAGAGGGCGCGTAGAAGCTGCAGTTTCGACTGGTTGCTGGGGTGAGGGTGTTTCATGCCGACCCTCGCCATGGCTGCATGGATGTCTTAGTGATGCAGGGTGTAGGTGTGTATGTGTGTGTGAAGCCGTGAGCAGATATTGGTAGCGATGCAAGGTGTAGGTGTGTATGTGTGAAGCCGTGAGCAGATACTGGTAGTGATGGGATGGATAGATGGATTTTGTTTAAGGCGCCGCAACGGCTGATGTCATTTGGCGCCGCTTCAATAATTTAAAAAGACAGAGCAGTTAAAAAAAACTATATAAAGGCAGTTAAAAACAGTAGAATATCTAAAAAACTAAAAAGACAATAAAACTAAATAAAATATTAAAATGCATATATTGAAATAAGTATAAAATTCAAAGCTTTGGGAGAAGCCCAGCTTCTCCCAAAAACCTAAAAACGTCATGGCCCTGGGCCAGACACTCTGGTCCAAGGACCTTTGATATATAATAGACACCGTTATCTCTACCGCGACAGCGGTAGAGGTAGCGGTGTTTTAAGTCAGTCAAACTGGGGCACTCCACTAGTAGGTGCCACACCGTAAGCGGCAACCAAGCAGTCAGACCTATACGATGTTGCGCCAATAAAGTCTGTGCACGGCGATCCCAGACATGGGTATAAGTCCACTGAGGGAGTGTGGAAGTAGTAACCTCTCCCATTTTCAAAGTTGCGACCCCCGTTAGCCATCTCCTCTGCCAAAGTGCTGGAATCGCCACACAAATTACATGAAATATTTGGAACCATCAGTAAAAACGGAGATATCATCAGAATGGATAAAAAAGTGTTCTAAAAACCTTGTGTGGGACAGAGCTGGCAAAAAATCCTTCTTGCCATCTATAGCAGGAGGGCATAATGAAACAACCGGAAGCTGCCAATAACCAACTCGTGGGAGCCGGAAAGAATAGACGGGAGTGGGGTCGATCAACAAATCCATCATTAGGTTTGCCACTCGAAGGCCAAAAGGTTTAGGTAGACTCGGTTGATAGTCATACGCCTGCGAACGCGAGTCCCGCAACATTGACATACAAGGGACAGAATCGGGAAGATGGTGGGTGCGAAACCAACACCGGAGCATCGAAGACTGGCGCCGGAGGTCAAGCGGCCAGAAACCAGCATCCACTAGAAGGCTAGGTATTGGAGATATCCGAAATGCACCCGCAGCCAAGCGGACCCCAGCATGGTGTACGGGGTCAAGCGTGCGTAGGCGTGCATCCGTTGCGGATGAATAGATATCACAGCCGTACTCCAGCTTTGGAAGTATAAGTGTACGGTGAAGAAGCAGCAAAGTGTCCCTGTCCGCACCCCAAGAGGTGTGACTTAAAACACGAAGGGATAGTGCCGTCCTGCAAGACGCTTTGAGAGAACGGAAATGTGGAACCCAAGTAAGACGGCTGTCAAACAATAGGCCAAGATATCGTGTGGCTTCCACACACGAGATGCGTCTATTGGCTAAATATAAATCGGGATCTGGATGGACACCACGATTTCGACAAAAATACATAGACACGGTCTTTGAGGTGGAGAATCGAAAACCGTTTATGTTGGCCCAACTGAACACCCGATTTATTGCCAGTTGGAGCTTTCGCTCAATCAGTGACATCCTAGCAACAGCAAAAAGAGATGCACAAGTCGTCCACATATAAAGAGAGCTGTGAACACCATCCGGTAGAGTATCTATAACACCATTTATTGCAACTGCGAATAGCGTAACACTAAGAATACTTCCCTGTGGGACACCGTCATTTAAAGCTGTAGCATCGGAGAGAACACGTAAAAGACGTCTGGATAAAAACTGCTGGATAAAAATAGGAAGGTGGCCACGGAGACCAAAATTAAACAAGGAACGTAAAATCCCATGACACCAAGCTGTGTCGTAGGCCTTCTCCAGGTCAAAAAATACAGTAACCTGGTGGTGGTGATAAGCGAAGGCCTCACAAATAGAAGACTCTAGGGATAAAAGAGCATCCGTAGTAGACCTCATTTTTCGGAAGCCGTACTGTACCGATGACAAGTACTTCCCCCTCTCCAAGTACCACATGAGTCTTACATTTACCATCTTTTCTAACACTTTACAAATACAAGACGTCAAAGATATAGGACGGTAATTCGTAGCCTGAAGATGATCCTTCCTAGGCTTCGGAAATGGGAGAACCACTGCCACAGCCCAAGAAGTAGGAAAGTCACCGATATGCCAAATCATATTATAAAGATTTAATAAAAAGTTAAAAGCACTGTCAGTCATGTGGCGCAAGAAGGCATATGGAATATCATCTAGGCCAGAAGAAGAGTCATGACACTGGGACAAAGCAATCCGCAACTCGGAGGCAGAGAAGGAAGAAAAATTTATGCCGAGAGATTCCATTCTCTGGCGGTGACGTGCGCCTGGAGCTGCAGGATGCCTCTGGGAAACATTGGCAAAGTGTTCCGCGAAGAGGTCGGCGACAGTCCTAGGGTCTGCCACCGTTCGCCCAGCAGACAACAAAACTGGTGGGGGAAGAGCAAAATACTTCCCAGGAATTCGCCGGACTTTGTTAAAGACATCCGTAAGAGGAGTGTGGGCATAAATGGAAAACACATAAGCTTTCCAAGAGGCTCTTTGTGCCTCTTTCAAAATGCGGCGGGCCCAAGCTCGGCAGCGCCGAAAAGCTTCCAGACAATGCGGGTCCCCACGATTTCGCCGTAGACGAGAGAAAGCTGCCCGTTTCTCTTTCACCGCTGCAGTGCATGCTGCGTTCCACCAAGGAACGTTCTAGGGATTGTCTGAAGCGCTACTGAAATAAAAAAAAATCGGTAAAATAATCAACAGCCTCAGCACAAGAAGAAAAGTCAGCCAGCGGACGGATAAAAGAGCTAAGGTCTGTGAATCGACGCCAATCTGCCTTGTCCAAAACCCAGCGTGGGGGCCGGGACTGTGGGTCAGATTTCACAGATTCTAGTAAAATCGGAAAGAGGTCACTACCGTGTAAATCTGGTAGGACCCGCCAATTAAAATCGAGTACAGAATTATATGTACAAATAGAAAGATCGATAGCCAAAAAGTCCCAGTAGGACTATGGAAATGTGTAACATCCCCAGAATTTAAAACCTCCAATCCCTCATCCTCAATAAAAGAACCGATTAACACCCCACGAGGATTACTAGCACCTTCATCCCACAATGGGTGACGGCCGTTAAAATCTCCCAACAAGAGGAATGGCGAAGGTAGCTGACGCACCAGGCCGTCAAGCTCACCCCTGGAGACAGGAAGCCGAGGAGGGAGATATAAACTGCAGATGGTGTACAGTCGTCCCATAAAGACCTTAACAGCAACCACCTGAAGGGAGAGTTAAGTTGTACCGGGATAACAGGTATATCCTGACGGACTAGAATAGCTGTGCCACCGTGGTGACCCTGGTCAGGGAAAGGAGTGTTAAAAAAGGCACGATAGCCAGGAGGACTAGAATAAGTACTATCACCTATCATAGTCTCTTGTAGAGCTACACAGGCTGGAGAGAACTCCGACAGCAAAGCTCGGAGTTCCCCCGCGAAGGCCTCTACAGTTCCACTGTAGAAGCTTGAAGACGACTATTTGGATGCAGTGGACGAGCGAGCCTTTTGAGGCTGCCCGTGACTGACCTGACTAGAAATAATCAAACGACGAGAAGACACCGGGAGTTGAGATGTGCCGGATCGTTGGACCGCAGCCTTTCAGCTTATCGGTGGGTGATGCGAACTATCATCACTTTTACCGGTCCTCGGAGGACGAAGATCAGGCTGAACTGCACTTTCCGATACAGTGGGTCTACGAGGGACGGCTGTGACAATATCATCGGACGTTACCATGCTCAGACCGTCCTCATCACAAGAAGCCCGATCTGAGACGGAGGGCGTCACAGGAGGCTGGACAGAAACTACTGGAGCTACCATTGCAGAACGGTCCTTCAAGGACTCACGATCACGTACACCGGGAGAATTTTTAGACTGTTTAGGCTGAGCTAAATATACCGACTCCGCGGAGCCGCGGTGCCGTTTGGTCAGGCCCTTCAAAGACTTAGGCGATACATGTGGCAAATGGACATCCACTACATGGGTGACTTTGGTCAAGTCCGTATTTGTCTCGTCACTTCTAAGAGTTGACTCAACCGAGTCATCGGACAATGGGCAAACCTATTGGCCAAATGAACAGGACCACCCGCCCCAACAGAGCGAGAGGTAGCAGGAGTTGTCGTCTTCGGACCGGCAGACTCAGCAGAAGAGCGAGCGGCCAATGAAGCATAGGATGTCGCACCAGTACCGTCCTTCTGGCGGTACAGGAGTTCACGGCGGCGCTACCTAGGCTGATGAACTGAGTGTAAGCAAGTTGTAGAATGTCCTGCTCCAGGCGATACCTGGGGCATTGCCTGGAACGTACCTGGTGAGCATCACGGCAATGGAAACAATAAGCTGCACCATTGCAATGCTCCTCTGAATGTGAGTCGAGTGCAGAGCAATTACCACATCGGGAAGCTTCCTTACACGAGCTTTTGCCGTGACCGTACCCATAGCATGAGAAGCACTGAA
>NC_059276.1:750305-757805 GCF_017591435.1 Portunus trituberculatus
AATGAATCATCATTTCATTAAGAATCCAACATGTCAATCTGGATCTGAAGGCTAAACTTGAGCCAGCCATTTGAATAATGAATCAATTAAACTTATCATAACCATTGTATTCATTTATTTTGGAAAGAAATATTACAGCACACTATTTAAGCCAATTCCAATCAGACTGTACAGTTTGAGTTTGAAGGTGTAGACTAGCCTTTCCTATTTTCATGATTTATATGAAGTCTTTTGCCATGCTACTGCACCGGCATTCACAAAGTAATCCTTAAATCTATCTCTTACTACCTTTGCAATTTCAGAATAGTTTCGTGATCCCTGACCGTGTTGCAAACCTGCTAAATAATTAGGATCTGCAGTTAAGCCTGGCAAAATCATCTTGCTTATTCTATCCTCCCTATGGAAGCAGTCCTCTGGGGAATAGTCTGAAGGGCATGCTTTCCGCAAATAGTTATGTAGCACAACACATGCCATGACAACTTTGTCAATACTTGTCAATTTGAGATTTATACAAGTGTGGAAAATTCTAAACCGGGAAGCCATAATGCCGAAGGCATTTTCTGCCACTCTCCGCGCCCTTGACAGCCTGTAGTTGAATACTCGCTTCTCACTATGTAGGTCCTTTTGAGAATAAGGTTTCAAAAAAACTGTCCTTAATGCAAATGCTTCATCTCCCACAAATACATATGGCAAAACACAATTTGAATTCAGATTGGTTCAGATGACCACTGGTTCAGATGGTCACTGGTTGAAATAGTACTGGTTCAAGTAGTACTGGTTCAGTTTGCACTGGTTCAAGTTGCACTGGTTCGGATGGTCGCTGGTTCAAATGGTTACTGGTTCAGTTGACCACTGGTTCAGTAGACCACTGGTTCAGTTGTCTACTGGTTCAGTTGTCTACTGGTTCAGTTGGCACTGGTGCATGTGGTACTGGTGCAAGTGGCACTGGTTCAGTTGACATGGAACCGGTGAACTAAGTAAGATGAGCTGCTGGTGACGCTGTTATGTTTTGACTGGACAGTGAGTGGTGCGTGTGATCTTGATCTTGATGCTACAGGTGACAGAATTTCTTCTGAGTCAGGCCTTTGTATCAGCAGAGCTGTGTTGTCCACAAGAGGCTTGATCTTGATCTTTATTCTACAGGTGTCTCAGGATTTCTCCTGAAGTAGGCCTTAGTACCAGCAGCTCCTGATGTATTCAAAAGCCTGTCAGCTTGCATGATACAGTGGGGCTTTGATGGTAGTAAAATGAAACCTTCGCTATATATATATATATATATATATATATATATATATATATATATATATATATATATATATATATATATATATATATATATATATATATATATATATATATATATATATATATATATATATATATATATATATATATATATATATGCTGGCAGAGCGTATAAAGTCTAACGGAGACTGGACGGCGGACCGCATTGTGAAGATGGTGGTGCTATCACACGATATTGTTTGCTATTTTATGCAGGGGAGCCTTTCGGGTCGTTTTTATCCTGTAGGATAAAAGTAAAGCGTCGCGTCGTATCTGCAGTGGTGGTATGTTGGTCTAAACCTCCATCCGCGCCACACGAGTGCAGCGCAGGGCTCCAAGGCACATTCGCACACATTCATACCTAAACACTACCAGCCTCCTCAATGTTGTTTCCGACGGACACCCATACACCGATGAGCCATAGTCTAGGTGAGAACTATTTAAGGACACTTAATAAAGACCTGTCTGCTCCCTATGAAGTACCAGCAAGGTATTTGAAGACATTGATTTTTTTTAGACAACGAATAAGCAATTTGTTAATATGAGTTTTCCAATTAAGTCTGCTGTCAAAATGCAGACCAAAGAACTTGACTGAATTTTGAAACGGTATCGGATGGCTTTAAAGTCTTAATTGTAAATCAGGTACGTTATGTTTAGTAAAAACAACACCGATACACTTAACAACTAAAACTTAATTCCCCACAGAAAGGCCCAATAGTGGACAGAATCAAGAGCGTCTTAAACCCATCTCGCCGAGAATTTTGCGTATGGCGAAGAGTGCCATAACTGACAGTCGTCAGCATAGAGTGAGTATCTAAGAATCATGGAGACGGGAATTTTTGACAGAATATCATTAATCATTATGGAAAATAAAATGGGACTAAGAACACTACCCTGCGGCATCCAGTTTTCCTGGACAAAAACGTTCCCAGGAAGCTTGGGAGAGAATGTTCTGTCCTGAAGAAAATTACAAATAAAAATTATGAAGTTACTCTGGTGTTGGGTAGCTGTCGGGACAGTACAGCCAAGTTGAAGGTTCTTCATAGAAACACGTACTAACTGTACTAGGTGTATCCAGGCAGAGGAACACAGAGAAAGCCTTGGAAGGACCCCCGTACGCGTGCCTGCCTTGGAGACGCCAGCCAGACTGAGGCTTACGGTGGGTTGCCAGGCGTACAATAATCAGAAGAGGTACAGGGAATACGTATGGTACATTACATTACATATTCACACCTCCCTCCCCCCTCACGCTCGTAGCACTGTCTCGAGCGGAACTCTTTTCCATGAGCCGCTGGGAACGACGTGGGGCAACTGGGGGAGCAAGTAAAGCAGACGGACTTTTCTCGTCTGACCAAGGGACCACAGGGATATGGTGGAGAGGATCATCACCATGGGGCGGCACTAGGCGCAAGAGACGGCGGTTGCGTCGCCAGACAGACACGTCCGCTAGGGAGACGAACATCATATTCCCTGTTCCTGCTGTGGCCCATGACCACACCGATCTTGTCCCATCGGAGAGACACAGTGTCCTGGATGCACAGCTTGGAGAGGGGCCTGTTGTGCTGGTCATAGTGAGCCTGCACCTGTCCAGCTCGGGCGGCAGCGCGGCGGTCGCAGTCCTCCGTCTTGGCCTGCCAGTCTGCGGAGAAGGACTCTGGGTGGGCAGGGACGCAGGGCCGAAGAGGGTGGCCATAGAGGTGTTGCGAAGAGGACCGTCCTGTATGGTTGGGAGTGTTACGCAGCTCCAGGAGACGTCTGGCAAACTCCTCCGTATCAATGTTGCCGGCGGGGGCTGTCTTCAAGTTGAGGTGCTTCACCGACTTGACAGCCACCTCAGCATGGCCGTTAGACTGGGGATATTGCGGCGAAGTCACTATGTGGTGGACACCCCAGCGCTTCATGAAATTCTGGAAGTCTGCATAAGCAAACTGGAGCCCGCCATCAGTGCGGAGACGGAGGGGGACACCCACTTCCCGGAAATAGCGGCAGAACATCTGGATGGTGCGTGTGGCTGTGGTGTCCGCACCACATGGGACGACCACAGGCCATCCCGAGAGTCTGTCCGCAATGACAAGAAAGGACTTGCCAGCGACTGTGAAGAAGTCTGCGGAGACGGACTCAAAGGGCCTGGATGGGTTGTCGTCGCACATCAGGGGTTCCTGTTGTTGGCTCGGCTGGAGGACTTGACATGGTTCACAGGCACGAACAGTATTGGCGATGTCAGAGTCAATGCCAGGCCAGAAAACAGTCTGCCTCGCCCGACGGCGAGTGGCTTCCACACCGCGGTGGCTGTCATGGAGACGAGCAAGGGTGCGGCGGCGGAGAGCTACAGGAACCACGATCCTCTGGCCATAGAGGACAAGCTCCCCATCTGCGTAGAGGTGATCGCGGAGCTTCCAGTAGGGAAGTAGGAACTGTGGAGCTCGTACCGGTTGGACGGGAAGCCAGATGTCACGCAGGCGGTGAGGTGGGCATATGACGGGTCTGCCCTCGCTGCTGCTCTGAACTCCTGGAGCGTCCGATCGACGTCATGGTGTGGTGTGTTTTGGTCGGAGCCTTCAGCGTTGGCAGCTACGACACACCGCAGGTGGGTAGTAGCAGTAGTGCACGCCATCTCGTCCTCAGGAGTGGGGTGGCTGACTGGGGTTCTCGACAGAACATCTGGAATGCGTAGCAATTTCCCGGCGCGCCATACGGCTGTGAAGAGGTAGGGCGAGATTTTTTCCTTCAGACGTTGGAGACGGGGATTCTCGATCGCGTCCAAAGTGTAGGCATTCAGGATCGGGACCAGTGGCCGATGGTCCGTCATCAGCGTGAAGTGCTGTAGGCCTATGAGGTGGAGCCGACACTTGGACATGGCCCATACAACGGCAAGCAGCTCGAGCTCAATGGTGGCGTAGCGCGTCTCAGCGTCAGTGAGGAAGCGTGAGCCACATTGAACTAGTCGTGTGCATCCTTGGCCGTGATCTTGTAGGAGAGCGTACCCAATCCCATGAAGGCGGGAGGCATCCGTCTGGAGGACGACTGGTAACGCTGGATCAAAGTGGGCCAGAACAGGCGGCTGGAGAAGTATCGTCATGACATGGTTGAAGGCTTCATCATGGCCCGCTGTCCAAGTGAACATCCGTTTAGGGCTCAAGAGAGGGCGAAAAAGCTGGGCTGCGGCTGCTACGTCCGGGGTGAACTCTGACAGCTGGTTCACTAGGCCCATAGAGGAGCGGAAGTCAGTCAAGTTCGCGGGCGTAGGAAAGTCTCGGATTGCACTGACGCGGTCTTCGCCTGCAGAGATGCCAGAGGGGGAGAGGTTGTAGCCACAGAATCGCACCTGAGGCTCGGCAAATGCAAATCCTCTGCAAGTGTGTGGAGAAGTCATCATCAAAGAGAAGAATGTCGTCCACAACCTTGACACAATTCTCCAACCCTTGGAGTGCCAAGTCGCCGCGGTGGCAGTAGGCGTCACCAGTAGCTGCGAAGCCCATGGGGCCTCGGTAATGCCTAAACCGGCCGAACGTGGTGATGAAAGTTGTGAGGTGGCGATTCTTCTCGTCAAGTACCAACTGCCGGTACCCGCACAGAGCATCTGCTGTCGTGAAGAAGCGGGATGACGGAGTGACTCTGCGGACAGCGGTGTAAGGCGTTGGTGCTGGGTGAATGAGATGAAGAACAGTACTGTCTTGATGCGCGGGAGGAGGCTGGTGGGGTTGAGGCGAGGAGTTGGGCAGGTGGGGGGGGAGTAGCGGCGGGTCCAAGGGTGAACCACCCGGGGACTGGCTTCATCGTCTGAAAACTGGAGAGTTTCCTGCTGGTGTTCGGTGTCGCTGTACTCGGGTGAAGGACGCGGGAGCGACATGATGAACAAGGAGAACCCGTGAACAGATAGGAAGCGTCCCCACAATCAATAGAGAAACCCGTGAACAGCTGGGTTTTATACAAAGTTAATGCAAGGGAGTGTGTGTGTGTGTGTGTGTCAGTATCTGGCAACTCGGTCGTCGGCAGTGTGCGTGTCGCACCCCGCAAGGCACCGCCACCGGCACCTGACTTAACCGCTGCGCGCTGGACGAGGAGGATGTGATGCTGCGAGGTCTGTCTCCCACCAAGGGTGTAGCTTCCTTTGTGAGCACGCACTGGCACGACACCGCATACACTGTCACAGCACTGCACACACAACACTAGGCACTGCACGCACTGTCACAAGAGTCACTGTAGCTCCGTAAAACCCAGGGAAGGGCGTGAAGAGGCAGTGGAGTCCCTGCTGGCACGGCGGCGATGGCGTCGGGAAGACTCGGTATCCTAATCACTACGCCATGTGGTGTTGGGTAGCTGTCGGTACAGTACAGCCACGAAGGTGAAGGTTTTTCATAGAAACATGTACTAACTGTAGTAGGTGTATTCAGGTAGAGGAACACAGAGAAAGCCTTGGAAGGACCCCCGTACGCGTACCTGCCTTGAAGACGCCAGCCAGACTGAGGCTTACGGTGGGTTGCCAGCCGTACAATAATCAGAGGTACGGGGAATACGTATGGTACATTACATTACATATCCACAGTTACCTCTGAAGTCATGAGCGTAGAGTTTAGTGAGGATACCGTGTCGCCATGTCATGTCGAAGGCATTGTGGATGCCCCTGAAATGCAATGCTCCAAATGTGTTAGGTGATCCTGATGACGAGTTCGCTGTGCGACTGATACAGGATAACCTAGATGGGCCCTGGTAGCCCTTTGTTATCCTATTATTTATGTTATGTTATGTTATGTTATGATCCATCGTGCCTCGGTACTTCCGAAAACCCGACTGCTGATCACCTAACAAACCCTTCGCTTCTAAAACAAAAAGTAGCCTTTCCTTTATCATGCGTTTCATGACCTTACATAGATAGCTCGTGAGCGCAATAAGGCGAAACGCACTGGGGTCCGTAAGGCGTCTAGTGAGAGGTCCAGATTCTGTTGTAAAGGGTAAATAATCTTGCGAGGGAATGAATGGTGGCTGAGATGTTGTAACATACTATATGTAATATTTATTATCTGGACCAGGACTGGAGCCTTTACAGGAATTCAGGGCAAGGAGGAGTTCAACCAGCGTAAACTCTGTGCTGTAGTCCGAGTTTACGCCTCCCATGGCAAAGTTTGGGACAGTGAAATCTGCTGCCTCCTTGCGAGGAAGGAAGACAAAGTCATACAAGTTTGTGATGTATGCTTATGCGAAATGTTGGGCTATTGTGTTGGCAATTTCATCTTTGTTGTGTACCAGAATATTGTTTGTAAGAGGAATGATGGGTGTATATATTATTTTCTTATTTAAAATGTTTATTGTTTTGTAGACTTAAGATAGGGAAGTGGTGTCTGAATGAGTCTTTCTTTGCATTACGGATGACCTTCCTTGCCTGCGCCCTTGCCTTTTTATAGGCTATGGTATTTGCTTGACTGGGCTGCTGGCTGAAAAGCCTGTATCGTCTATTACGCTCACGAAGTGCTTGTCGGCAATCCGTTCTCCACCGTGAGACTCCATGCTTAGTGTAAACTGCAGAAGTCTTCGGAAAACAAACTTCAGCGGCGTTTAATATCGATTGTGTTACGTTGCTGACCATCGTGACAATGTCCTCGCCAGATATATCCACGTCAGCAACCCCACCGAAGGTTGCCCAGTCTGCTCTCTTGAAATTAAACTTGGGAGGGTGAGTGGTGGGCAGGGTGTCGCGTGCATAAGAGATGCAGATGAACAGATAGTCACTTCCGTGGGAGTCGTCGATGACTTCCCAGGAGAAGTCAGGGAGTATGTTTGGCAAGAGCAATGATAGATCAATGGCAGACGCGTCACCAGTCCGATCATCTCCACGAGACGCACTTCGATCTTTCAGAAGACATAGGTTTGTCTGTAATAAAATGTTTACTATCTGCTCCACACATACACATGACCTCTCACTTCCCCATTCTTGATGATGGGCATTAAAGTCGCCAACAACTAGCCTGTGGCCCGGAAGCTGGCTAATTATTTAATATAATCATCAACAATGGAGGTATTGGGAGGCAAGTAGAGGGAACACATAGCCAGATACGTATCGTTGAATCTCATTCTACACGCGACCGCTTCCGGAGGTGTATTCAACATCACTTCTGTTTGTGTCAGTGTTTCGTGTATGTATATGGGAACGCCGTGTCCCTCATATCTTTTATACATATAGTCTCGTCTCCTGTAGACAAATAACGGACGGCCTGTGTA
>NC_059276.1:762805-770305 GCF_017591435.1 Portunus trituberculatus
TTTTTTAGTGCATCAGGAAAGATGCCAGTTTTTAATGTCAGGTTAATTATGTGTGTTAATGGAATAGCTATATCATTGGCTGTATTTTTCAAAACATTTGGAGAAATGTCATCGTATCCGGAGGAAGAAGTTTTAAATGATTTGATACATTTTACAATTTCTAGGTTTGTAACGGGATATAAATACATTGAAAAATTGGGAGAATTGTGTAAATAATTCAAAAATCCACTATCTATGTTTTCTGTTGTGTGCCCCCCTGCTTTGAGAAAGTGTTCATTAAATGTATCTGGAATGGTATTACAAATTGGTCTTAACTCAACTTTATTATTTTTGGCACCTGCAGATTTACCTAATATGTTGTTTATTGAATTCCAGTGAGACTTAGGGTTGCCTTGGTTAGCTAGTAATTGGTCTTGGTAATACTTCTTCTTAGCTTGTTTTAAAAGTGCTGTTAGTCTATTTCTGTACATTCTGTAATGTTCTCGGAATGTTAAAGGCCATTTATATGCTAATTTTTCGAGTCGATGTTTTTCTCTTATGCTTTTCTTTAGTGCTGAGGTAATGTGTAGACTGCGGTTGTTTTTGGTGTTTATTTTAACTGTTTTCTTTGGGAAACAATTATCAAAATTTATCTTCAAAATATTGTAAAATAGATTGTAGGAGTTATTAGGACATGTACAATTAATGATTTCAGACCAATTTATGTGAGAAAGTGTAGTAGTGAATGTTTGCAAGGCTTCCTGGGTGAACGTTCTTTTCGTTATGAAAGTGGGAGGAGACGGAATATTAATACACTTAAATAAAGAAACAACTGGGAATTGATCAGTAATATCAGTCTTGATTACATAATTTCCTACATTATTCTCAACATATGTGGACCAAATATGATCTATAAGGGTGGCGGACGTGGCCGTAACTCGTGTTGGCAGGGTTGTAAGTGGAAACAGGGAGAAACTATACATTAAATTAATAAGTTCCTGTACGTTATCGTCATTATTGTGTAGTAAATTTAAATTTAAATCTCCGATTATAAATATTTCATTGTATTTTTTATCTTTTATAATAGTTAAAATTCCATTGAGGGCATTAAGAAAATTATTGATATTACCTTGAGGGGGTCTATATATACATATAAATATAAACATTTTACCATTAGATTCTGTTTGGAGGATGCGACTCCAGCTACTATGGGGAGACCAACAGTGGTTTGGTTACCTAGGTGAAAGAACACTTTACCAACGAGAAGCACCACCGCTCATGTAGCACCGTGGTAAACCACATAGATAAGGAGGGACAACAGCCAGGGTTCTGTGCAGTGGCCAAAGCAAAAAGAAAGAAAGGTGCTGGAGGCATTGTTCATTTCCAGAAACAAGAACATAATAGAGATGTTGGGAGATGCTGTGTGGGAGGATCCAGCTGCAGCTGAAGGAAATTGTTGCTTTAGTTTATCATATAAATTAGTATTCCATGTTTTGCCATGGTAGAAGGACACAAATATAAGGAATACACTATATTGAAATATACTGGGTCACGTTCCAGAGAGCAATACGTTACCGTCACGTAACCGTCCGTAAGCGAGTAAATTCCGCTACAGCGAGGAAAACGTAGAACAAGGGGGTTTGATGACGTTTTTGTGCGCTCTAGTCCTGCACAGTCTCATATATATATATATATATATATATATATATATATATATATATATATATATATATATATATATATATATATATATATATATATATATATATATATATATATATATATATATATATATATATATATATATATATATATATATATATATATATATATATATATATATATATATATATATATATATATATATATATATATATATATATATATATATATATATATATATATATATATATATATATATATATATATATATATATATATATATATATATATATATATATATATATATATATATATATATATATATATATATATATATATATATATATATATATATATATATATATATATATATATATATATATATATATATATATATATATATATATATATATATATATATATATATATATATATATATATATATATATATATATATATATATATATATATATATATATATATATATATATATATATATATATATATATATATATATATATATATATATATATATATATATATATATATATATATATATATATATATATATATATATATATATATATATATATATATATATATATATATATATATATATATATATATATATATATATATATATATATATATATATATATATATATATATATATATATATATATATATATATATATATATATATATATATATATATATATATATATATATATATATATATATATATATATATATATATATATATATATATATATATATATATATATATATATATATATATATATATATATATATATATATATATATATATATATATATATATATATATATATATATATATATATATATATATATATATATATATATATATATATATATATATATATATATATATATATATATATATATATATATATATATATATATATATATATATATATATATATATATATATATATATATATATATATATATATATATATATATATATATATATATATATATATATATATATATATATATATATATATATATATATATATATATATATATATATATATATATATATATATATATATATATATATATATATATATATATATATATATATATATATATATATATATATATATATATATATATATATATATATATATATATATATATATATATATATATATATATATATATATATATAGATAGATAGATAGATAGATAGATAGATATATATATATATATATATATATATATATATATATATATATATATATATATATATATATATATATATAGATAGATAGATAGATATAGATAGATATATATATATATATATATATATATATATATATATATATATATATATATATATATATATATATATCTATCTATCTATCTATCTATATATATATATATATATATATATATATATATATATATATATATATATATATATATATATATATATATATATATATATATATATATATATATATATATATATATATATATATATATATATATATATATATATATATATATATATATATATATATATATATATATATATATATATATATATATATATATATATATTTAATGTATATATCTATATCTATATATATATATATATATATATATATATATATATATATATATATATATATATATATATATATATATATATATATATATATATATATATATATATATATATATATATATATATATATATATATATATATATATATATATATATATATATATAATAATGTGCACCGTCTTATTCCCTTTTTATTTAATTATATTATATGTGTAGCCTGTGGCGGCCCCAAGCGCGGGCTGTCGCTATTCCGCTGTGCGGGCAACCACCATCTCTTTGTTTCCACCATTATGTGTGGTTGCGAGCCTCTCCTCAGTATCGGCCAGTCTTCACCGGAGTTAACACGTACGTTCTAGGCACAGTAAGAGACACGTGTGGCTGGACTGTGCGTTGCCAGTACTCATTAGTCATTGGTCTGGGAGTTGTGCCCTCCTGTTGAGTAGCTGGCTTGTTACTGGGTAGACCATAGGCTACGCATATAATGAAATAATAAATTAAAGAGGATTAAGACGGTGCCCATCACTATATATATATATATATATATATATATATATATATATATATATATATATATATATATATATATATATATATATATATATATATATATATATATATATATATATTAGGAGGAAGAAATAAAAGGCTACAATCAAATGCTTGTGTTTTGGTGAAAAATATATGAAGTTTAATAGAGGGGGGTTTTAATATAAGGCGCCGCAACATCAGCGGTCATTTGGCGCCACTACGAAATGTTAAAACTACATCGTAAAATTAAAAAGACATCGTAAATAAAAAAAAAAAAAAACTAACTAGAAACAATTAAAAACTACAAAACTAAAAACAAAGTAGAATTCTGAAATCAAAACTAACTAAAATACAGTATACAATAAAAGTGATAAAACATTAAAATACATATAATATAATCAAATAAAATTCACAGCTTTGGGAGAAGGCAGCTTCTCCCAAAAAAACGAAAAACATCATGGCCCTGGGCCAGGCACTTTGGTCCAAGGACCTTTGACATATAAAAGACACCGCTATCTCTACTGCGACAGCGGTAAAGGTAGCGGTGTCATAAATCAGTCAAACTAGGGCACTCCATTAGGAGGTGCCGAACCGTTAGCGGCACCAGGCAGTCATTACAGTAAGGTTAAGGGTCCCTAGTCAGGAGGTACCTTTGTGTAAGGTACGTGTGACCTATACGAATTCGCGCCAATAAAGTCTGTGCACGGCGATCCCGAAAAAGGGTGTATGTCCACAGGGGGAGTGAGGAAGTAGTAATCTCTCCCATTTTCGATGTTGCGACCCCCGTTAGCCATCTCCTCTGCCAAATTGCTGCAACCGACACACGAATTACATAAAATACATCTCGAAACGGAACAGGGGAAGGAGATGGAGCGCGACTTGCTGCCTCTTTATCGAGGCGGTCTGCGTGTTCATTCCCTGGAACACCAACGTGACCAGGGACCCAACAGAACCCAACACGATATCCTCGTTGTGTAAGAAGGTATAGCCACTCCAGGGCTGATAAAACCAAAGGGCTAAAGGATATAGTGCATGAGAGAGAACTAAGAGCACTGCGACAGTCACTAAAAAATTGTAAAAGACGATAAAAAGAGGGATAAAACCACACTAAATCCAACGCCTGCGTCGGATTTGGAGCCATCAGTAAAAATAGAGATATCATCAAAATGCATAAAAAAGTGTTCTAAAAACCGTGCGTGGGACAGAGCTGGCAGAAAATCCTTCTTGCCATCCATGGCAGGGCATAATGAAATAACAGGAAGCTGCCAATGACCGACTCGTGGGAGGCGGAAAAAAGTACACAGGAGTGGGGTCGATAGATAACTCCGCTATGATATTTGCAACTCTAAGGCCAAAAGGTTTAGGGAGAGTCGGTCGAGTGACATTTGCCTGCGAGCGCGAGTTCCGCAACATTGACAGACAAGGGACAGAATCGGGAAGACGGTGGGTGCGAAACCAACATCGGAGCATCGAAGACTGGCGGCTGAGGTCGAGCGGCCAGAAACCAACATCCACTAGAAGGCTAGGTATTGGAGATGTCCGAAATGCACCTGTAGCCAAGTGGACCCCAGCATGATGCACGGAGTCAAGCGCGCGTTGCGGATGAGCAGATCTCACAGCCGTATTCCAGCTTGGGAAGTATGAGTGTGCGGCTGTGGTTTTAAGACAGAACTTCTCCACTCTCGCAATATTTCGGTCAGTGACACGGACTACATCCCAAATCTTTTTGACAACCATTCAGAGAATTCAGTTCCTGAAGTCCGCCAGATCCCGCCTCCACGTTGGTTTGTGTCCTACTACAGAAATGGGCGCGGGAATTTCATCCATGCCTCCCGGTACTTGTCCAATGAGATCGGTACGATTCCCGAGGAAAACCTCAAGAAATACGGGAAGGGGGGTGCTCGTGCCAGCAAAATACTTCACGCAGGCAAGGATGTTGCAACATCTCCCTTGCCCTAATAACAGCATGTGTCACTGTCCGAAATATTGCGAGAGTGGAGAAGTTCTGTCTTAAAACCACAGCCAGCAAGTGGCAGTGATGCTACATGTTCTACTGCCAAACGAGCTTCGTCACATGAAAGAAAAGTCACATAGCAGCGGTTAGATGGAAAATCCTTATCATAAACAAGTCGAATGTGAAGAACCGTACCGTACACCTTGAGAAGTGAGTGCAAGGCGTGATATGAAAATGATGGGTTAACATTTACCATCACAAGGGAGTCATATGCAGCAGAAATACGTCCCTCAGAAGAACTTCCAGAACAGGAGACTGCTGCGGGAGGCTCTTGTGGAGGGGAATCCTCCTTCCCACTCAGACCTGAAGATAACATTTCACGGGCCAGGTCAGCCACCTCACGAGAACCTGACAGTTTTTTGTGTTTCACCATATATATAAAGTTACACAAAAATTGGCTCCAGGGGCATGGGAAACCACCTACTGGGACTACAATGGGAGGCAGCGCTGGCTGCCGTGGACAGGGTACCTTGTCCCCATGCCGACCAGTTGTTTTAAAAAAAAGGTCCCACATGATACGAAAGTTTGTCCACGACAGAGCTGAGCCCAGCCTATACACCCAACCATCTAGCACAGGACGGCCCCTATTGGGCGATCCCTTCAGCGGGTGGCTCCACTGGTCAACTGGCAGCCTACGTAGGAACCATTTAGTCTGGCCCCTCACTGGCGACCTTTTTAGCATGGGTAGCCCTCTCCCCCTCGAAAGGGCAGAGCAGGGGCATAAGCCCCCTCTAGCCTAGCTCACCAGGTCACAGGGGCACGCAAGCCCCCCCACCACGACAAGGCGGTTCCCATATGGGGGGGGGTTTAATAGATGAGAGGTGACTTTTTTGCAGATTTAAAATATGTATAAGAGAAAGGTGTTGTCTTTAGAGGACAGGTTGTGGCTGGCATCTTGTGCTGTGAGACACTGAGTTAAACTTCATTGTAATTAATTATCGTTTCATCAGGTGTCTGCTGACACTTCCAGCGACTGTTCAACTGTTATCCTCAATGGTGAAGAGGACCGCCCAAACAACATAAGTTTTACCGCAGACTGGTCCCAAAATCTCAACAAGGCATGTAAATATGATACAGAGGTGAGGTCATATCTTGTTATGAATATAACTGTATAATATTACATAAACAAAAACAAAAATATGAGGCCCAGTTCATAAAAAAAATATAGGTTATGATCTCCAGGTATCTGTACTTATAATACTCAAAATATATATACTGTACCTTAAACAGAATTATATATATATATATATATATATATATATATATATATATATATATATATATATATATATATATATATATATAGATAGATAGATAGATAGATAGATAGATAGATATATAGAAAGATATGTAGATGGATATATATATATATATATATATATATATATATATATATATATATATATATATATATATATATAGATAGATAGATATGTAGATGGATAGATAGATAGATAGATAGATATGTAGATAAAGAGATAGATAGACATATAGATAGGTAGATAAAGAGATAGATAGATATATAGATAGGTAGATAAGAGATAGATATATATATATATATATATATATATATATATATATATATATATATATATATATATATATAAGAGATAGATAGATAGATAGCCACAAACAGACCGACAAACAAATATATAAATATATAGAAAGACAGATAGACAAACAGAAAGACAGACACAGA
>NC_059276.1:777805-800305 GCF_017591435.1 Portunus trituberculatus
AGACTATTTTTCCTCGAAGCCATCTATATCAACATAATGCAGCCATCCATCAACATTCAAACAGAGAACCTACAAATCCTCCCCACTCTGAAACGACGAGCAGCCAACCAGCGCGTAGACCAGACACACAGAGCCACCTAACTTATCCAGCCAATGACAGCGCAGCGCTGCGCATCACCTACCTACTCTGACCCAACGGAAACATATAAGACGCGCACATGCCTCACACAACCACAGCCTGAAGATGGAGAGAGATATCTCCGAAACGTCGCTGACCTTTAGCCAACTGCTTCACCAACTAAGAGAAAAGACAGAAACACAGTACGGCACATAGAAACCGTACACAAAAGTTAAACAAAGGAGAATGCTCTATAGCTTTCAACCTCGTCTGCCTACAAGAAAATTATCAATATATATATATATATATATATATATATATATATATATATATATATATATATATATATATATATATATATTCACTTATAACTTTTTTTTTCGCACACAACTATTCTAAATGCTATGACAGTAGCCCCTATTCTATTCCCTCCTACTTTTCTATCCTCATTATTGTTTCAAAGTTTGATGTTGCGTCTATGTGCACAACGACTTGACTTGGACTCGTACCCACGCTCTTGTTTCTTCAGAGTTTTCCACTTCGACTAATATTTACTCTGTAACTAACTTTATCTGGGCTATCTATATTTCCCCTAACTATTCTGACTAGTCAATTCTTTGACTATTTAACTGAAAATATGGATCTTCTATCCCTCTATCCTTTCGTGGGATCTCCATTCTTGGAGATTTCAATGTTCATTCACCACAAGCTTTCGTTTTCCTCTCTCATCACTGACCATCCTGGTGAATTAGCCTTCAACATAGGTATCCTCGATTACCTAGAGCAATTGGTGCAACACCTTACTCGTAATACTGACTGTCTTGGATATACGTCTGTTATCCTTCTGCTTATGCTTTTACCCTAACTTCTTCGTTGGGCTCCTCCGATCACAACCTCATATGTGTCGTTTGTTTTATTTCTCCAATTCCTCCTCAGTATCCCCCAAACCAGAAGTGCCTCTGACGTTTTCCCACTACTAGTGGGAGGGACCTGAGGAGGTATTATGCTGATTTTTTTCGTGGTATGATTAACCCGTACAGCGTCAGCAGATCTGAGACTTTGTGATTTCGCTAGTGCTGGTCACATCATGGATTTTTATTTTTGTTAAACCAGTCTTAAATGATGTAAAACAAATGAAAATGACATTCCTCCCAGAACTGACTGGAAAAGGAATCAATTGGTGCGAGATGTTTTGCGCTAAGGTTAGCGACTTAGCAAAGCCTTATGTGACTAGTTTATTCGCTTTCTCTTTTGTCACCAGTCGATGCCCGAGTTGGACACATGCATACTATCGTTCCTGAGTTGAAAAAAAAAACAACATGTCATGTTTTGCTGTTTGGGAGTGTATGTGGCTAAAAATAGACACGAGATATCGCGAGGGAGTGTTGCCTTTCGTGGTGCAAATATTTTCCGAGTAATATGTACTTGTATTTCCTTATAACAAAGCGATTGGAAAATTCTTATTTATGTCATACAAAGTTTTCAGTACCACAATATAACAGTTACCGAAAACTTCTGGAATGGTAAGAGTAAATAATGGAAATTACGCTGCGTTCATATTAGCGGAGTTGAGGCGTCAGTTTCCCGCTACACCGAGCTAAAGGCAGCAGAAACTGCTAGAGTTCAGATATGTAATAAATAAATACAGGAAGCATTCATGTTAGCAGGGACGATGAGACAGCATGAGCAATGTCTACAGTGCATGATGGCAGTATAATGGAAGGTTTTGAAGACGCAATACCTCCGAAAACACGAGGAAGCTCGCCGACGTATCTCATATGTCTCTGACGCCCGGTTCGCTCAGAGTAGCCGATGTATCTCGTAAGTCTCTGACGCTGTACGGGTTAATGTTCCCGTGTCAGAGACCCATTTCTTAGTGCTGAAGGCATAACAGAGGGGATAGTGTTTAGCATGGAGGTATACATTCTTCATTCTTTTTCTCAAACTAAACCTTCTAAACCTTAGTTTAACAAAACCTCTTCTCGTGATTATGATAGAGAGGTTGTCCACAAACGGTACTCGAACCCTCTATCACCTGAATCTCATGCACTTTAGTTTTTTTTTTCCGCCCGGAATCATGCTAAGTGTTTTCCTCAACTTGTCAAACACTCCTGAATAAATAGAAAATGTCAAAATCTTCCGGCGTCTGGCCAAAAACATATCCAATAACTTTACTTCTTCATCTTTCCCTCCTTTATTTCATCCTGGTGGAATCACTGCCATCTCATCTGTCTCTGAAGCTTAATTTTCTCTGAAACTTTTGCATGATTTTGAGCTTGTTCCATCCTCTCCTTCTCCCTCTAACTAATTCTTAACTTGAAATTAAGATTTTTCGTGTTTTCCATGCCCTCGCTGGCCTAAACCTTCAGAAGGCTTACGGACCTGGTGGGGTCCCTCCTAACGTTCTCAAGAATTGTTCATCCGTACTTGCACTTTCTTTTTATTGAACAGCTAAAACTTGCCAAGGGCAACAAAATATTAAAAATGGCTCACTTGAGTGCAAGCTGCCTAAGGGAAAAGTAATGAAACAGCCAAGTCTGAGAGAAAAGTCTTGATGGATCGATGGATGGATTTCGTTTAAGGCGCCGCAACGACTGAGGTCATATAGCGCCGCTTCAATAATTTAAAAAGACAGAGCAGTTAAAAAAAAAAAAAAAAAAAAATATATATATATATATATATATATATATATATATATATATATATATATATATATATATATATATAAAGGCAGTTAAAAACAGTAGAGTATATAAAAACTAAAAAAAAGACAATAAAACTAAATAAAATATAAAATAATTATAGTGAAATAAGTATAAAATTCAAAGCTTTGGGAAAAGCCCAGGTACCTTTGTGTAAGGTACGTGTGACCTATACGATGTCGCGCCAATAAAGTCTGTGCACTGCGATCCCGGACATGAATATAAATCCACTGAGGGAGTGTGGAAGTAGTAACCTCTCCCATTTTCAAGGTTGCGACCCCGTTAGCCATCTCCTCTGCCAAAGTGCTGCAATCGCCACACGAATTACATGAAATATATCTCGAAACGGAATAGGGGAAGGAGACGGAGCACGACTTGCTGCCTCTTTAGCGAGGCGGTCTGCGTGTTCATTCCCTGGAACACCAACATGACCAGGGACCCAACAGAACCCAACACGATATCCTCTTTAGTTAAGAAGATATAGCCACTCCAGGGCTGATAAAATCAAAGGGTTAAGGGAGACAGTGCAAGAGAGAGCAGTAAGAGCACTGCGACAGTCACTAAAATTGGATAAGACGAAACCGGGAGAGTAAAAATAATCAGTAAAGCTAAAACTATGGCAGACAGCTCCGCAGTTAAGACGGAGGCTACCGAAGGAAGGGGCTGCCACACCGATAAAAAGAGGGGAAAACCACACTAAATCAAACGCCTGCGTCAGATTTGGAACCATCAGTAAAAACGGGGATATCATCAGAATGGATAAAAAAGTGTTCTAAAAACCGTGTGTGGGACAGAGCTGGCAAAACATCCTTCTTGCCATCTATGGCAGAAGGGCATAATGAAACAAGCGGAAGCTGCCAATAACCAACTCGTGGGAGCCGGAAAGAGTAGACGGGAGTTGGGTCGATGGACAAATCCATCATCAGGTTTGCCACTCGAAGGTCAAAAGATTTAGGTAGACTCGGTCGAGTGTCATATGCCTGTGAACGCGAGTCCCGCAATATTGACATACAAGGGACAGAATCGGGAAGACGGTGGGTGCGAAACTAACACCAGAGAATCGAAGACTGGCGCCGGAGGTCGAGCGGCCAGAAACCAGCATCCACTAGAAGGCTAGGTATTGGAGATGTCCGAAATGCACCCATAGCCAAGCGGACCCTAGCATGGTGTACGGGGTCAAGCGTGCGTAGGCGTGCATCCGTTGCGGATGAATAGATCTCACAGCCGTACTCCAGCTTTGGAAGTATAAGTGTACGGTGAAGAAGCAGCAAAGTGTCCCTGTCCGCACCCCAAGAGGTGTGACTTAAAACCCGAAGAAGGGATAGTGCCGTCCTGCAAGACGCTTTAAGAGAACGGAAATGGGGAACCCAAGTAAGACGGTTGTCAAACAAGAGGCCAAGATATCGAGTGGCCTCCACACATGAGATGCGTCTATTGGCTAAATATAAATCGGGATCTGGATGAACGCCACGATTACGACAAAAATGCATAGACACGGTCTTTGAGGTGGAGAAACGAAAACCATTTATGTTGGCCCAACTGGATATTCGATTGATTGCCAGTTGAAGCTTTCGCTCAATCAGTGACATCCTAGCAGCAGCAAAGGAGATGCACAAGTCATCCACATATAAAGAGCTGTGAACGCCATCTGGTAGAGTATCTATAACATGATTTATTGCGACTGCAAATAGTGTAACACTAAGAATACTTACCTGTGGGACACCGTCATTTAGAGCAGTAGCATCGGAGAGAACACTCCCCACTCGATCCCGTAAAAGACGTCTGGATAAAAACTACTTAATACAAATATGAAGGTGGCCACGGAGACCAAAATTAAACAAGGAACGTAAAATCCCATGACACCAAGCTGTGTCGTAAGCCTTCTCCAGGTTAAAAAAATACAGTAACCTGGTGGTGGTGATTAGCAAAGGCCTCACAAATAGAGGACTCCAGGGATAAAAGACCATCCATAGTAGACCTCATCTTACGGAAGCCATACTGTACCGATGACAAGTACTTCCCCCTCTCCAAGTACCACATGAGTCTTACATTTACCATCTTTTCTAACATTGTTCAAATACAGGACGTCAAAGATATAGGACGGAAGAAAAATTTATGCCAAGAGATTCCATTCTCTGGCGGTAACGTGCGCCCGGGGCTGCAGGATGCCTCTGGGAAACACTAGCAAAGTGCTCCGCGAAGAGGTCGGCGACAGTCCTAGGATCTGCCACCATTCGCCCAGCAGACAACAAAACTGGTGG
The DNA here is from genome assembly GCF_017591435.1 of Portunus trituberculatus. Taxonomy (NCBI): domain Eukaryota; kingdom Metazoa; phylum Arthropoda; class Malacostraca; order Decapoda; family Portunidae; genus Portunus; species Portunus trituberculatus. The sequence continues at coordinate 782,887 of NC_059276.1, forward strand.
GGAAGAGCAGAATACTTCCCAGCAATTCGGCGGACTTTGTTGAAGACTTCCGTAAGAGGGGTGTGGGCATTAATGGAAGACACATAAGCTTTCCAAGAGGCTCTTTGTGCCTCTTTCAAAACGCGGCGGGCCCGAGCTCGGCAGCGCCGAAAAGCTTCCAGGCACTGCGGGTCCCCACGATGTCGCCGGAGACGAGAAAAAGCTGCCCGTTTCTCTTTCACCGCTTCAGTGCATGCTGCGTTCCACCAAGGAACAGGACGCTTAGTAAAGCGGCCGGACGTCCTAGGGATTGTTTGAAGTGCTACTGAACGTATAAAATCGGTAAAATAATCAACAGCCTCAGCACAAGTAGAAAAGTCAGCCAGCGGACGGATAAAAGAGCTAAGGTCTGTGAATCGAGGCCAATCTGCCTTGTCTAAAACCCAGCGTGGGGGCCGGGACTGTGGCTCAGAGTTCACAGATTCCAATAAAATCGGAAAGTGGTCACTACCGTGTAAATCCGGTAGGACCCGCCAATTAAAATCAAGGAAAGAATTAGATGTACATATAGAAAGATCGATAGCTGTAAAAGTCCCAGTAGGACTGTGGAAATGTGTAACATCCCAGAATTTAAAATCTCAATCCCTCATCCTCAATAAAAGAACCGATTAAAACCCCACGAGGATTACTAGCACCTTCATCCCACAATGGGTGACGGCCGTTAAAATCTCCCAACAAGAGAAAAGGCGGAGTCAGCTGACGCACCAGGCCGTCAAGCTCACCCCTGGAGACAGGAAGCCGAGGAGGAGATATAAACTGCAAATAGTGTAGGATCGTCCCATAAAAACTTTAACAGCAACCACCTGAAGAGGAGAGTTGAGTTGCAAGGGGACAACAGGTATGTCTTGACGGACTAGAATAGCTGTGCCACCGTGGTGGCCCTGGTCAGGAAAGGAGTGCTAAAAAGGCACGATAGCCAGGAGGACTAGAATAAGTACTATCACCTAGCATAGTCTCTTGTAGAGCTACACAGGCTGGAGAGAACTCCGACAATAAAGCTCGGAGTTCCCCACGAGGCGAAGGCCTCTACAGTTCCACTGTAGAAGCTTGAAGATGACTATTTAGGTGCAGTGGACGGGCGAGCCTTTTGAAGGCTGCCCGTGACTCACCTGACTAGAAATAATCAACCGACGAGAAGACACCGGGAGTTGAGATGTACCGGGTCGTTGGACCGCAGCCTTTCGGCCTACCGGTGAGTGATGCGAACCATCATCACTCCTACCGGTCATCGGAGGACGAGGGTCAGGCTGGACTGCACTTTTGATACAGCGGATCCACGAGGGAAGGCTGTGACAATATCATCGGACGTCTCCATGCAAAGACCGTCCTCATCACAAGAAGCCCGATCTGAGACGGAGGGCGTCACAGGAGGCTGGACAGAAACTACTGGAGCTACCATTGCAGAACGGTCCCTGGAGGACTCACGATTATGTACACCGGGAGAAACCTTAGATTGTTTAGGCTGAGCTAAATCTATCGACTCGGTAGACCCGCAGTGCCGTTTGGTCAGGCCCTTCAAAGGCTTAGGCGATACCGGGGGCAAATGGACATCCATTACATGGGTTAGTTTGGTCAAGTCCGTATTATTCTCGTCGCTTCTTGCAGAAAACTCAACTGAGTCATCAGTCAGAAAGGCAAACCTATTGGCCAAGTGAACAGGACCACCCGCCCCAACAGAGCGATAGGTACCAGAAAGGGTTGTCTTTGGACAGGCAGACTCAACTGAAGTGCGTGTGGCCAATGAAGCATAAGATGTCGCACCAGTACCGGCCTTCTGGTGGTACAGGACTTCACGGCGGGTGCTACCGAGGCTGATGAACTGAGTGTTAGCAAAATGTAGAATGTCCTGTTCCAGGCGATACCTAGGGCATTGCCTGGAACGTACCTGATGAACATCACGGCAATGAAAACAATAAGCTGCAGCATTGCAATGCTCCTCAGTATGTGAGTCTAGTGCAGAGCAATTACCACATTGAGAGGACGAGAAACAAAATGCCTCACCTTAAGATTAATAGGTCCGACATTAACACGGTCAGGAGGGTAGACCCCAAAAAAGTGAGAAGGACCATGTTGGAGGAGTTCCTCATCTTAGTGACCTTCTGGACTGAGTTAGGACACATAGCCAATATTTCCTCCTCGGGAAATTCATCGAGATCCTGACTGTACACACAACCTTTACTGTAATTAAATGTGGGATGTGCCTTAATAGTCTCAAACATGCTGTCAGAGGGCATGGGAGATGTTGCAACATCCTTGCCTGCGTGAATCTTTTGCTCGCACGAGCACCCCCTTTCCGTATTTCTTGAGGTTTCCCTCAGGAATCGTGCCAATTTCTTTGGATAAGTACCGGAAGGCGTGGATGAAATCCCGCGCCCATTTCTGTAGTACGCCACAAACCAACGTGGAGGCGGGATCTGGCGGACTTCAGGAACTGAATTCTCTGAATGGTTGTCAAAAAGATTTGGGATGTAGTCCGTGTCACTGTGTCCGAAATATTGCGAGATTGGAGAAGTTCTGTCTTAAAACCAGAGCCAGTAAGGGGTAGTGATGCTACATGTTCTACTGCCAAACGGGCTTCATCGCATGACAGAAACGTTACATAGCAGCGATTAGACGGAAAGTTCTTATCGTAAACATGTCGAATGCGAAGAACCGTGCCATACACCTTGAGAAGTGAGTGCGAGGCGTGAAAAGAAAATGATGGGTTAACATTTACCATCATAAGGGAGTCATATGCAGCAGAAATACGTCCCACAGAAGAACTCCCAGAACAGGAGACTCCTGCGGGAGGCTCTTGTGGAGGGGAATCCTTCCCACTCAGACATGAAGATGACGTCTCGCGGGCCAGGTCAGATACCTCACGAGAATCTGACAGTTTTTTTGTGTTTCACCATATATAAAGTTACACAAAAAATGGCTCCTGGGGCAAGGGAAACCACCTACTGGGACTACAAGGGGAGGGATGGATGTATATTAATGTAGGCGCCGCTACCAAAATAAAAAAATAAAGAAAAGTAATTATAAAAAAAAATAAAAACAATAAAACCAATACAATTAAAAGTTGCTAAAACACTAAAAGTACAATAAAATCGAATAAATTATCAAAAACATAAATAAAATTCCAAAATTCACAAATAAAGGAGAAGGCCATCCTCTCCAAAAAAAAAAAACGAATATATCATGGCCAAGGGCCAGACACACTGGTCCAAGGACCTGAGAGAGGTGATAGACACCGCTATCTCTACTGCGACAGCGGTAGAGGTAGTGGTGTCGCAGGTCTAGTAAACTAGGGCACTCAACAAGTAGGTGCCGTACTGTAAGTGGCACCAGGCAGTCTTCACAGTAGGGTTGAGGGTCCCTGGTCAGCAGGTACTTATTTGTAAGGTTCGTTTGACCTATACGTAATCGCGCCAATAAAGTCTGTGCACGGCGATCCCGGACATGGGAGTATGTCCACTGAGGGAGAGTGGAAGTAGTGAATGAATGAAAACAATAAGCTGCACCATTGCAAAGCTCCTCTGCGAGTCGAATGCAGAGTAATTACCACATCGGGAAGCTTCCTTACACGAGCTTTTGCCGTCACCGTCCCCATAGCATGAGAAGCACTGAAGAGGACGGGAAATAAAACGCCTCACCCTAAGATTAATAGGTCCGATATTAACACGGTCAGGGAGGGTGGAGCCAAAAAAGGTGAGAAGGACCATGTTGGAGGAGTTCCTCTGGAAATTCATAAAGGTCTTGACTATAAACACAACCTTTGTTATAATGAAAGGTGGGATGAGCCTTAACAGTCTCAAACATGCTGTCAGAAGGGCATGGGAGATATTGCAACATCCTCGCTTGTGTAATATCTTTAGCTCGCACTAGCACCCCTTTACCATATTTCTTGAGGTTTCCCTCAAGAATAGTGCCCATTTCTTTGGCAAGATACCGGGAGGCATGAATGAAGTTCCCACGTCCATTTCTATAGTACGCCAAAAACCAACGAGGAAGCGGGATCTGGCGGACCTCAGGAACTGAATTCTCTAAATAGTTTTCAAAAACATTTGGGATGTAATCCTTGTCACTGTCTGAAATATTACGTGACTGGAGAAATTCAGTTTTAACGCCATGGTCGGCAAAGGGCAGAGATGCTACATGTTCATAAGCTGAATGTGCTTCATCACATGACATAAACGTCACATAGCGAACGAATGCGAACAACCGTACCGTACGCCTTGAGAAGTGAGTGCAAGGCATGATAGGAAAATGATGGAATAACATTTCCTATTACAAGAGAGTCATATGCAGCAAAAATGCGTCCCTCATAAGAACTTCCAGAACAGGAGACTGCTGTGGGAGGCTTTTGTGGAGGGGAATCCTCCTCCTTACTCAGACCTAAAGATGACGTCTCGTGGGCCAGGTCAGCAACCTCACAAAAACCTTTATGTTTTTTTGTTTTCCCATAAAAAAACAGCTACACAAAAAAATGGCTCCAGGGGCAAGGGAAACCACCTACTGGGACTACAGTGGGAGGGAGCGCTGGCTGCCGTGGACGGGGTACCTCGTCCCCATGCGGACCAGTCGTTTTAAAAACAGGCCCCACATGATACGAATGTTTGTCCACGACAGAGCTGAGACCCCCCTCCCAAAGCATCCCAGCCTGGACACCCAACCATCCAGCACAGGACGGCCCCTACTTGGCGATCCCTCCTGCGGGTGGCTCCGCTGGTCCACTGGCAGCCTACGTATGAACCATTTAGTCTGGCCCCTCACTGGCGACCTTACTAGCATGCGTAGCCCTCTCTCCCTCGAAAGGGCAGAGCAGGGGCCTAAGCCCCCTCTAGCCTAGCTCGCCAGGTCACAGGTGCACGCAAGCCCCGCCACCACGACAAGGCGGTTCCCATCTGGGGGGCGATAGTCTTAGGATCTGCCACTGTTTGCCCAGCAGACAACAAGACATTCTCTGGCGGTGGCGTGCGCGTGGGGCTGCAGGATCCTTCCGGGTGACACTCGCAAAGTGCTCCGCAAACAGGTCGGCGACAATCTTAAGATCTGCCACCGTTTGCCCAGCAGACAACAAGACTGGCGGGGAAGGTGAAGGATACTTCCCAGCAATTCTGTGGACTTTATTGAATACATCCGTGAGAGGGGTGTGAACATTAATGGATGAGACATAGGCTTTCCATGAGGCTCTTTGTGCCTCCTTCAAAACGCGGCGGGCCTGAGCTCAGCTGCATCGAAAAGCTTCCATGCACTGCGGGTCCCCACGATGTCGCCGGAGACGAGAGAAAGCTGCCCGTTTCTCTTTCACAGCGTTTGTGCATGCTGAGTTCCACCAAGGAACGGGACGCTTAGTAAAGCGACCGGACGTCCTAGGGATTGTCTGAATGTAAAAAAAAAAGATCAGTAAAATAATCAACAGCCTGTAAACAAGTAGAAAAGTCGGCCAACGGACGGATAACAGAGTTAAGGTCTGTGAATCGCGGCCAATCTGCTTTATCTAAAAACCCACCGTGGGGGCCGGGGCTGTGGCTCAGACTTCACAGATTCTATTTAAATAGGAGTTTAGATTATGAGTAAAGGACAGACCGAAGATATTTGGTGCACATGAGGTGAACAGCTGAGCATTATTTAAGAAGAGAGGATGATTATCTTGAAGGTTGTATAGATGGAGGAGTTTTTAAGGCATTGAACACTACTAAGTTTTTTCTACTACAATCGGAAACTTTAGTAAGATCAGAAGTCAGACGCGCTGTGGCGTCCCTACGTGATTTATTGACTTCGTGAAGGGTTAGTCGTCTCTGAAAAGACGTGGATATATGTGGGTGGTATCATTAGCTTTGGAATGGATAGGGCAAGAAGTTTGGTTAAGAAGATCAATAATGAATAATGGTGACAAGACAGAATAATAGGGAATAATGGGTGAGAAGACAGAACCTAAGGAACACCATTGTTAATAGATTATAAGAAGAACAGTGACCATCAACAACGACCGGAGTAGAATAATAAGAGAGGAAACTTGAGATTAAATATGAAAAAGAAGGATAGAAGCAGTAGGAGGGCAGTTTGAAAATCAAAGCTTTATGCCAGACTATGAAAAACCTTTTTTTATGTCTAATGCAATAACAAAAGTTTCACCGAAATCTCTAAAAGAGAACGGCAGAAGATCACCAGTAGAGTGATCTTGACTGAAGCCATAATGGCAATCAGATAGAAGTTTTGGAACCGACAGATGTTTGAGAATCTTTCTATTGGGTATAGATTATAAACACTAGGCAAGCAAGGGAAAGCTATAGGACGGTAGTTTCAGAGATTCGAACAGTCACTGTTTTGAAAAACTAGTTGAATTTAGGCAAATTTCCAGCAAGAAGGAAAGGTATAAATCGAAAGCCATAGTTGAAAGAGTTTGGCCAAACAAGAAGCAAGCATGGAATCACAGCTTTTGAAAAAAAATAGGGAGGACCTCTTCAGATCCATAAGCCCTTCAAGGGTTTAGGCCAGAGAGGACATGGAAAACATCGTTACGAAGAACTTTGATGGAAGACATGAAATAGTCAGTGGAAGGAGGAGAGAGAGGGACAAGCCCAGAATCATCCAAGGTGAAGTCGTTAGCAAAGGTCTGAGAGAAGAGTTCTGCTTTAGAGACATATGAGATGGCAGTTGTGCCTAACACATACTATTTTAGAGATTTCAGAGAAACGTGCTGTTCCTTTGAGCATATCATACGCTTTTGATAAAGTTTAGCACAAAGCACTGATTTTAAAACCTGTCTTTCTTTCTGCAGTTTTGTCTTGAGTTTCCTTTCAAACCGCTCCATTGCTGCCTTTGGTAGACGGCCACTGTTCTCTAAAATTTATTTACAGTGGAGTTCCTCAGGGTTCTCTACTGCCACCCACTCTCTTTTTATTACTCAATAATGATCTTAGACAAACTTCTTGGCTTATCCACTCCTACGCTGATAATATCACCCTACACTCTTCCACATTTTTTTCAAAGACTGCCAATCCTTCAGGAGGTCGACAGAACACGCAGGGACGCCACAAAACCCCTGACTCCTGATATTTCTAAGATTTCTGATTGGAGCAGAGAAAACTTAGTGTTCAATGCCTCAAAAAACTCAATTCCTCTACTTATAGGTCGACACCACCTTTCAGACAGTTATCCTCTCTTCTTCAGTGGCACTCAACTCTCCCTATTTTCTACACTGAATATCCTTATTTTGTCCTTTACTTATGATCTAAACTGGAAACTTCACATTTCATTTCTTGCTAAAAAAGCTTCTGTTATGATGAGAGTTCTCGACCCTCCAACTGTTAATTCTGTACAAAGATCTTATACGTCCTTGTATGGAATATGCTTCGCATGTTTGGGGAGATTCCACCCTCACAGTTTAAATAGATAGGTTGAAATCAAAAGCTTTTCACCTCACCAATTCCCTCCTCTGACTGAATGTGTTTGGCCCCTTTCTTACCGCCGGAATGTTACATCCATTGCTATCTTCTATCGCTATTTTCTTGCTAACTGCTCTACTGATCTTACTAACTGAATGCTTCAATTCCTCCTGCGCCCTCCCTGTACAAGACTTTCTTCTTCCTCTCATTCCTATTATGTCGAAATCTAATGCAATAACTAACTAATACTCTTAATCATTCGTACCTTCCTAGTAAACTCTGGAACTCCCCAGCCATTGTGTCACCCTAGATTCTCATCAAATTCAATGGTAAGCAATGTGTTTAACTAAGGGAGTTTTTGTATTCCACAAAGACAGACTTTACAGCGAAGACGGAGGGCAGAATATATTCAAATGCAAACACACACACACACTGATGGATGGATGGATGGATTTAAGATAAGGCGCCGAAACGGCTAAGGTCATTTGGCGCCGCTTCAATAATTTAAATGACAGAGTAGTTAAAAAAAAAACTATATAAAAACAGTTAAAACAATACAGTATCTAATAAAAAAAAAAGGACAAAACTAAATAAAATTTAAAAATGCATATGATAAAATGATAATAAAATTCAAAGCTTTACGAGAAGGCAAGCTTCTCCCAAAAACTTAAAAACATCATGGCCCTGGGCCAGACACTCTGGTCCAAGGACCTTTGATATAGAATAGACACCGCTATCCCTGCCGCGACAGCGGTAGAGGTAGCGGCGTCGTAACTCGTTCAAACTACCAACAGGTGCCGCACGGTGAGCGGCACCAAGCAGTCATCACAGTAAGGTTGAGGGTCTCTGGTCAGGAGGTACCTTTGTGTAAGGTACGTGTGACCTATACGAAGTCGCGCCAATAAAGTCTGTGCACGGCGATCCCGGACATGGGTGTATGTCCACTGGGGGATAGAGGAAGTAGTGAGCTCTCCCATTTTCGAAGTTGCTACCCCCTTAGCCATCTCCTCTGCCAAATTGCTGCAACTGCCTCACGAATTACAGGAAATACATCTCGGAACGGAATAGGGGCAGAAGATGGAGCGCGACTTGCTGCCTCTTTAGCGAGGCGGTCTGCGTGTTCATTCCCTGGAACACCAACGTGACCAGGGACCCAACAGAACCCAACACCATATCCTCGTTGGGTAAGAAGGTATTGCCACTCCAGGACTGATAAAACCAAAGGGTTAAGGGATATAGTACAAAAGAAAGAAGTAAGAGCACTGCGACAGTCATTAAAAATTGTAAAAGACGAAACCGGGAGAGTAAAAGTTATCTGTAAAGCTAGGACTATGGCAGACAGCTCCGCAGTAAAGACGGATGCCACTGAAGGAAGGCTGCCAGACCGATAAAAGAGGAAAACCACACTAAACCCAACGCCTGCGTCGGATTTGGAACCATCAGTAAAAACAGGGATATCATCAGAATGGATAAAAAGTGTTCTAAAACCGTGTGTGGGACAGAGCTGGCAGAAAATCCTTCTTGCCATCCATGGCAGGAGGGCATAATGAGATAACAGGAAGCTGCCAATAACCAACTCGTGGAGCCGGAAAGAGTACACAGGAGTGGGGTCGATAGATAACTCCGCCATGAGATTTGCAACTCGAAGGCCAAAAGGTTTAGGAGACTCGGTCGAGTGACATACGCCTGCGAACGCGAGTCCCGCAACATTGACAGACAAGGGACAGAATCAGGAAGACGGTGGGTGCGAAACCAACACCGGAGCATCGAAGACTGGCGCCGGAGGTCGAGCGGCCAGAAACCAGCATCCACTAGAAGGCTAGGTATTGGAGATGTCCGAAATGCACCCGTAGCCAAGCGGACCCCAGCATGATGCACGGGGTCAAGCGTGCGTAGTCGTGCATCCGTTGCGGATGAGTAGATCTCACAGCCGTATTCCAGCTTTGGAAGTATGAGTGTACGGTGAAGAAGCAGCAACGTGTCCCTGTCCGCACCCCAAGAGGTGTGACTTAAAACCCGAAGAAGGGATAGTGCCGTCCTGCAAGACGCTTTAAGAGAACGGAAATGGGAACCCAGGTAAGACGGTTGTCAAACAATAGGCCAAGATATCGAGTGGCCTCCACACATGAGATGCGTCTATTGGCTAAATATAAATCGGGATCTGGATGGACACCACGATTGCGACAAAAATGCATAGACACGGTCTTTGAGGTGGAGAATCGAAAACCGTTCATGTTGGCCCAACTGGACACCCTATTGATTGCCAGTTGGAGCTTTCGCTCAATCAGTGACATCCTAGCAGCAGCAAAGAGATGCACAAGTCGTCCACATATAAAGAGCTGTGAACGCCATCTGGTAGAGTATCTATAACACCATTTATTGCAACTGCGAATAGCGTAACACTAAGAATACTTCCTGTGGGACACCGTCATTTAGAGCAGTAGCATCGGAGAGAACACTCCCACTCGAACCCGTAAAAGACGTCTGGATAAAAACTGCTGGATAAAAATAGGAAGGTGGCCACGAAGGCCAAAATTAAACAAAGACTGTAAAATGCCATGACACCAAGCCGTGTCGTAGGCCTTCTCCAGGTCAAAAATACAGTTACTTGATGGTGGTGATTAGCGAAGGCCTCACAAATAGAAGACTCTAGGGATAAAAGAGCATCAGTAGTAGACCTCATCTTTCGGAAGCCGTACTGTACCGATGACAAGTACTTCCCCTCTCCAAGTACCACATGAGTCTTACATTTACCATCTTTTCTAACACTTTACAAATACAGGACGTCAAAGATATAGGACGGTAGTTCGTAGCCTGGAGATTATCTTTCCCAGGCTTCGGAAATGGGAGAACCACTGCCACAGCCCAAGAAGATGGAAAGTCACCGGTATGCCAAATCATATTATAAAGATTTAATAAAAGTTAAAAGCACTGTCAGACATGTGGCGCAAGAAGGCATAAGGAATATCATCTGGCCCAGGAGAAGAGTCATGACACTGGGACAAAGCAGTCCGCAACTCGGAGGCAGAGAAGGGACATTATAAGACTCCTCCAGAGGAAGAAAAATTTATGCCGAGAGATTCCATTCTCTGGCGGTGACGTGCGCCCGGGCTGCAGGATGCCTCCGGGAAACACTGGCAAAGTGCTCCGCGAAGAGGTCGGCGACAGTCCTAGGGTCTGCCACCGTTCGCCCAGCAGACAACAAAACTGGTGGGGAAGGAGCAGAATACTTCCCAGCAATTCGGCGGACTTTGTTAAAGACATCCGTAAGAGGGTGCGGGCATTAATGGAAGAGACATAAGCTTTCCAAGAGGCTCTTTGTGCCTCTTTCAAAACGCGGCGGGCCCGAGCTCGGCAGCGCCGAAAAGCTTCCAGGCACTGCGGGTCCCCACGATGTCGCCGGAGACGAGAGAAAGCTGCCCGTTTCTCTTTCACCGCTTTAGTGCATGCTGCGTTCCACCAAGGAACGGGACGCTTAGTAAAGCGACCTGACGTCCTAGGGATTGTCTGAAGCGCTACTGAAATAAAAAATCGGTAAAATAATCAACAGCCTCAGCACAAGTAGAAAAGTCAGCCAGCGGACGGATAAAAGAGCTAAGGTCTGTGAATCGAGGCCAATCTGCCTTGTCTAAAACCCAGCGTGGGGCCGGGACTGTGGCTCAGAGTTCACAGATTCCAATAAAATCGGAAAGTGGTCACTACCGTGTAAATCCGGTAGGACCCGCCAATTAAAATCAAGGAAAGAATTAGATGTACAAAGAGAAAGATCGATAGCTGTAAAAGTCCCAGTAGGACTGTGGAAATGTGTAACATCCCCAGAATTTAAAACCTCCAATCCCTCATCCTCAATAAAAGAACCGATTAAAACCCCACGAGGATTACTAGCACCTTCATCCCACAATGGGTGACGGCCGTTAAAATCTCCCAACAAAGAAAAGGCGGAGTCAGCTGACGCACCAGGCCGTCAAGCTCACCCCTGGAGACAGGAAGCCGAGGAGGAGATATAAACTGCAAATGGTGTACAGTCGTCCCATAAAGACCTTAACAGCAACCACCTGAAGGGAGAGTTGAGTTGTAAGGGGATAACAGGTATATCCTGACGGACTAGAATAGCTGTGCCACCGTGGTGGCCCTGGTCAGGAAAGGAGTGCTAAAAAGGCACGATAGCCAGGAGGACTAGAATAAGTACTATCACCTAGCATAGTCTCTTGTAGAGCTACACAGGCTGGAGAGAACTCCGACAGCAAAGCTCGGAGTTCCCCACGAGGCGCGAAGGCCTCTACAGTTCCACTGTAGAAGCTTGAAGATGACTATTTGGGTGCAGTGGACGGGCGAGCCTTTTGAGGCTGCCCGTGACTGACCTGACTAGAAATAATCAAACGACGAGAAGACACCGGGAGTTGAGATGTGCCGGGTCGTTGGACCGCAGCCTTTCGGCTTATCGGTGAGTGATGCGAACCATCATCACTTTTACCGGTCCTCGGAGGACGAGGATCAGGCTGGACTGCACTTTCCGATACAGTGGGTCCACGAGGGACGGCTGTGACAATATCATCGGACGTCTCCATGCTAAGACCGTCCTCATCACAAGAAGCCCGATCTGAGACGGAGGGCGTCACAGAAGGCTGGACAGAAACTACTGGAGCTACCATTGCAGAGCGGTCCCTGGAGGACTCACGATCATGTGCACCGGGAGAAACCTTAGACTGCTTAGGCTGAGCTAAATCTATCGACTCCGCAGAGCCGCGGTGCCGTTTGGTCAGGCCCTTCAAAGGCTTAGGCGATACAGGTGGCAAATGGACATCCACTACATGGGTGACTTTGGTCAAGTCCGTATTATTCTCGTCACTTCTTGAGATGACTCAACTGAGTCATCGGACAAAAGGGCAAACCTATTGGCCAAATGAACAGGACCACCCGCCCCAACAGAGCGAGAGGTAGCAGGAGTTGTCTTCGGACCGGCAGACTCAGCTGAAGAGCGAGCGGCCAATGAAGCATAGGATGTCGCACCAGTACCGTCCTTCTGGCGGTACAGGAGTTCACGGCGGGCGCTACCAAGGCTGATGAACTGAGTGTTAGCAAGCTGTAGAATGTCCTGCTCCAGGCGATACCTGGGGCATTGCCTGGAACGTACCTGGTGAGCATCACGGCAATGGAAACAATAAGCAGCAGCATTGCAATGCTCCTCAGAATGTGAGTCTAGTGCAGAGCAATTACCACATCGAGAAGCTTCCTTACAGGAGCTTTTGCCGTGACCGTACCCATAGCATGAGAAACACTGAAGAGGGCGAGAAACAAAACGCCTCACCCTAAGATTGATAGGACCGATATTAACACGGTCAGGAGGGTGGAACCAAAAAGGTGAGAAGGACCATGTTGGAGGAATTCCTCATCTTAGTCACCTTCTGGACTGAGTTAGGACACATACCCAGTATTTCCTCTTCAGGAAATTCATAAAGATCCTGACTGTACACACAACCTTTACTGTAATTAAAGGTGGGATGAGCCTTAATAGTCTCAAACATGCTGTCAGAAGGGCATGGGAGATGTTGCAACATCCTTGCCTGCGTGATATCTTTCGCTCGCACTAGCACCCCTTCCCATATTTCTTGAGGTTTCCCTCAGGAATCGTGCCGATCTCTTTGGACAAGTACCGGGAGGCATGGATGAAATTCCGCGCCCATTTCTGTAGTACGCCACAAACCAACGTGGAGGCGGGATCTGGCGGACTTCAGGAACTGAATTCTCTGAATGGTGGTCAAAAGATTTGGGATGTAGTCCGTGTCACTGTCCGAAATATTGCGAGAGTGGAGAAGTTCTGTCTTAAAGCCAGAGCCAGCAAGGGCAGAGATGCTACATGTTCATAAGCCAAACGGGCTTCATCACATGACAGAAACGTTACATAGCAGCGGTTAGAAGGAAAGTCCTTATCATAAACAAGTCGAATGCGAAGAACCGTGCCATACACCTTGAGAAGTGAGTGCAAGGCGTGATAAGAAAATGATGGATTAACATTTACCATCACAAGGAGTCATATGCAGCAGAAATGCGTCCTCAGAAGAACTCCCAGAACAGGAGACTGCTGTGGGAGGCCCTTGTGGAGGGGAATCCTCCTTCCCACTCAGACCTGAAGATGACGTCTCGCGGGCCAGGTCAGCCACCTCACGAGAACCTGACAGTTTTTTTGTGTTTCACCATATATATAAAGTTACACAAAAAATGGCTCCAGGGGCAAGGAAAACCACCTACTGGGACTACAATGGGAGGGAGCGCTGGCTGCCGTGGACGGGATACCTCGTCCCCATGCGGACCAGTCGTTTTAAAAAGGCCCCACATGATACGAATGTTTGTCCACGACAGAGCTGAGAGCCCCCTCCGAAAGCATCCCAGCCTGGACACCCAACCATCCAGCACAGGACGGCCCCTATTGGGCGATCCCTCCAGCGGGTGGCTCCGCTGGTCCACTGGCAGCCTACGTAGGAACCATTTAGTCTGGCCCCTCACTGGCGACCTTACTAGCATGGGTAGCCCTCTCCCCTCGAAAGGGCAGAGCAGGGGCCTAAGCCCCTCTAGCCTAGCTCGCCAGGTCACAGGGCACGCAAGCCCCCACCACGACAAGGCGGTTCCCATCTGGGATGATATGTACGAGGTCTCGAAAGATAACATCTTCAAGCTATGTTTTGATACTATTGAACGCTTGGCAAAAAATAAAAAGAACAGTAATATGACATTGTTCAATTTTTCGGTTCTTTTATTCGTTAACATGTAAGCTTATTGCCCTCTCTCTTATGATAAGGGCATTTATTGACCATTTCTTACAGTGTCATTAATGCTATGAGTTCGGAAACCGAAGAATGAATTGTCCGAATCACTCCTGGTGAGGTTAATGCTCTGCCCCTGGGCAGAGCATTAACCTCATCAATCATGACATAAGCGATCGTAGCTATGATCCGACATAGGTGGCAAAGTTATGGCTCGGTAACCCCTCATCATTAGCTCGACTTAGCTCAGGGATACCAACCGCAACATAGTGGTGAAACTTATGGACTGAAACTAATGCAGTTACAATGATTTGAACAAATAACATGTCTGAGGCTTTTTTTGTATTAATAAGATTAACAATATATTAAATTTACGTATATTTGAAGGCGAACATAATGAATAATAGTGTCTCTGTCCACTGACTCCACTTCACCCAATGTAAACAAACAGCATATGACCCACGCACGTGTAGTCGCATATACTGCTATTTCGTTGTGTTGTTGGTTGCTATTGACATGATGGATGTACCACACCCACCACAGATGAGGAAACGAAGCAGCAATTGTTGTGTCAGCAAGCAATATGCATTGTTAACTTCAACCTAGCAACCTTAAGTGACCCAACATCCCAAACTAACAATGTCACTTAAGATACATTGATTTGAAGAATAATTTCCAATGACATAACTTATCCTAAACTAACAATGTCACGTAAGATACATTGATTTGAGGAATAATTTCCAATGACCTAACTTATCCTAAACTAACAATGTCAGTTAAGATACACTGATTTGAAGAATAATTTCCAGTGTTGATATTCAAGTATGGAAGGTGTGTCTGGGGATAGATATATTCAAAATGATAAGGTGTAACAATCTGTAATGGCACTTGTAATGTGCACTTCTAATATTGGTATTTCTTGCACAACCCTATTTAAGGTACTTAAGCAAAAGATATATTTAGGCAAGCACAATAAGCAGCAGTGTTAATTGATAAACTACTCATTATTCCACCTCCCAAGCCCCTTGATGACATAGACAAGAATTTGAGTGAGTAAATAATTCCATACACATATGGATCATCTTGGTTTTGAAAAGTATTAACCATTCCACCCTTGTATATCTATATCCTCCCACATTCTAGGTGACATTAAGAGAACACACCCTTTTTTTCACTCCTTTGCTTTTATCATTTGCCGCACACCACACCACTTATTTCATACCTCAATTCACTCTCCCTCAAACATTCAGTAATGCCCACCTGCCTTGCTTTATAAACACTCTGCTTAGGTTTGGAGAAACACAGGCAACAAACTATCCATTTATTGTATTTAATGCTTCCAGGTATAAAGGACAATTTCTGCCACATTACACATAACGAACTTTAACCCTAAAATAACAGAGTATAACTTCCAGTAACTTAATCTAATCAAATTGATGGGTCTCATTGATATGAAGAATTTCCTATGTTGATATTCAATTATGGAAGGTTGGAAATAGTAGCTCACAAGAAACGTATCCACACACGAATGTGTCTTAATGACAAGAGCACTCAGTACCTTTCTGCAACACAATAACAGCACATTACCCTAGTGCTGAAAATATCAATAAGAACATACAAAATATCTTTAAAACTGAAGTGTAAGGACATTAACTATCTATCTATGTATAGACAAAGCCAACACCCTCCTCCAGGAGGAACACAGCAAAAATGGGGCAACCACACACACACCATATTCACTTACACTGTGTATGAGGAGTATGGAAATGCTACGGCAGCACTTCCAACGCCTTCCTTACACGGCTAAACCTGCTGATGCCGAGACATCTACCGTCTCAGTGGATGATGTAGCAACGGGTTGTAGAGGTTGAGCACCATCTGTGAAATAAAGAAAATTAATAAATAAAAAAAAAACAAGTAAAATAATTATATATATATATATATATATATATATATATATATATATATATATATATATATATATATATATATATATAGCTGCACCTATCTAACATTTTGTAATGAAACTATTTTTTTGGGGGGGAAAGATCTTTTTTTCTATTTTGTTAATCACCCAAAACATGTAAAACATTGATTTGCAATGAAAATGGTTGCAAGATTCATTCAAGGCACATCAAAATTATCAAAATAAAAAATTTCACACATGACTATCAATAAATGAATAAATAAATAAACCAAACTTGGCTATACCTAACTTAACTAAACCTAGCCTAACCCGTCTTAACAAACTGACAGGAAATTAACTAAACCTTACCTAGCATTGATGACAAGTTTGGTAAGAAAATAAATAAAACCTAATGTAACCAAAGTAAGCATAACTAAATCTACCTTGACAATTAACTAAATCTAATCAAACCAACTATATACTTCCCTAATTTAAACTAACTTAACTAAACCTAACCTGATTTACCTTAATGATAAATTTGGTAAAACTAAAGTCTCAGAAGCTAACAATTTCCAGTGGTAAAGATATGTACCACTGTATTATAATGTAAGCAACTAGTTTGCTGAGAACTTTTTGTTTATGCCATGAAATGTAATAGCAGCCTAATCTAACCCACTAAACTCACGGAGACTAAAGAGTATATGTGCAATATGGAATGAATGAAGCAAACTGTCTAATATGAAAAATATTAATGTTGCAAAACTTACCTATTGTAGTTGAAGTGTAGAGTACACAGAGGTCGAAGATATAGTGTCAGAAGCAACTTTTTACTGGTGTAACCACAGTCCCCCTCAAGGCGGCATCCAGCTGTCACCGTCTGCCTCTCACACTCCTGCTAGAGTTCACTTTCCCTAAGAATCCTTGCATGTCAGCCCCATATATCTTGGCTGCATGCTCTAATTGATACCTTTTATCAATTCTGAGTCACTTAGTTCAGCCAACACGTCTGTACGATCACGAAAACTTTTCAGGTGGCGCCGTCGCTGTCCCACTGCCTCCGCCATGTTGACTTTATGATTCGACATAGCGATGTTATTCTTGCTCCCACCCAAACATAACGGGAATGCGAGTTTATGATCGCCTAACGTGAAACATAAGACTTATGTTTCATGTAAGTCATTGTGTCCGCCATCTTGTGCACTTATGTTTACCTTATGTCGAATCGTAGTTTTATAAATATGGGCCCTGATTCCCATCCGACTTGTGATTATCGGTTTGGAGCTTCCTGCTTTTATTACATGGAAATTCATCCGCTACGTTCCTGTAGCAGGAATCGTTTT